>NC_087200.1:163701964-163706964 GCF_015104395.2 Macrobrachium nipponense
TGTTATATCAAGGTAATTTTTCTGATAAAAGATCTCGCCGGTCTAATGTAAATGAGAGAGAGAGAGAGAGAGAGAGAGAGAGAGAGAGAGAGAGAGAGAGAGAGAGAGTTTACGATTCCTTTGGCAATCATTTCATGAGATTTAAACGTTCCTGTTATTCGGGAACTGACCTCGTCTCCCACCCACCCAGGGCCCCTCTCCTCCCCAACCGCCGAATTAGTCCGTCCTAATTCTCTTTACCAATTACGTCAACGAATTGCCTGATAGTTAACTCTCCATGTGAAGTGCAACGACTATCAAACCGTCGTTTTACCTTAATCAGCGAGTTCCCATTTCGATTCGAGCGCCTTTTTCCGCTAACCGAACATTTTAACTCATTTAGTGATCTAAAATCTAAAGATTACTATGCAATGCACTTCCGAGTTTTAGCTGAAGGAGTAAATTTATTTCTTACATATATTTAACGAGAGAGGACGAGTCGTTGTTAAATGTGTTTCTAAATTTTTAGCGAGAAACCAGAGCTGAAATGCATAATCTTATTCTCCAGCTCTTTCGTTAAACAACATAACGGCCGTCTGAGTGCTCATAAAAAAAATTGGGATTATTAATCTTGTAAGTTCTTATTACAGATCTTTTTAGTAAGTTGTATACTAAGAAAAGTAATTATTATAATTTAGGTTAAAATTTTTCAGAATAAATGACTTCCTTTTCGTCTGTTTCTACCAATATGTTTAGTAATAAACGTTTACCTTTGAAAAGTAAATCCGCAAACCAAAAGCCGCTCCATTGTTATGGAACCTTCATTTGATTTTCTATGCATAAGAAACAAGAAAAAAAAATGCGCGAAAGTTTCTTATGTGCAATCGAGTTTTCTGTACGACGTATAATGCTTTATAAAACCATCACCTACGACCGGTAGCGCTTCAGTTGCTTTACAGATGCGGTAGAGTGAGGGTGCGTCATACGCCCCTAGAACGTGATGCCAGGTACGCGATCCATGGCTAACTTTAACCTTGAATAAAATAAAAACTACTGAGGCCAAAGGGCTAAAATTTGGTGTGTGATGATTGGAGGGTGGATGATCAAAAAGCAATTTGCAGCACTCTCGATCTGAGGGCGAGCAGAATCAAGTCCGGACGGATGGACAAAGCGACACAATAGTTTTCTTTTACAAAAATACATACTTACAGAAAATACAGGACTATACAGACGCACGTGCATTTAAATTTTTTTGCGATTATCAAAAATAAAATATTACTTTTCAATCCAAGACTGGTGACATAAATTTTCCATAAGTACGATAAACGTTAGTCAAGTCAAAACTTTCACCAATGCCACTGATAAACCTTAGCACCATATGAACTTGACGTCATAAATCCTATGTTTTCATATTGTTGCCTTTTTAAGTGAGATTTTATGTAAACTCCTGTGAAAAAAAGGACTAAATTCTCGTCACCTTATATCAGTGAGAGACGCAGCTTTAAATACATCACATAAAGTTTATTTGTAACGTATTTTCAATTGAATGTGTTTTTCATGAACTTAGTTTTAAGTTCATGAAGCAGCAAAAAACCTGAAGTTAAAGAATGATGTTGAAATGACTTCGTCTGCTGTAAGTAGCTGAATCGAACCCTTTCAGAAACGAATTACAGATCTTTTGATTTTTTATATCAAGTGAATGGCAACAGATATAACCCAGGCTCAGTTCATGTCAGAAAATGCGAATAAAAATGCGCGTGGCAAAAACAGCATTGTAACATCAGTCTCTAACTTTGTGATATCGCTCTACAGGAGGTTATGAACGCTAAAAAAAAAGGTTAGCGGACTTAGTGGGTACTTACTAGATACTGAAAGAGTACCAATAACAGTAGTTGGCGTTACAATCGCACAGCTAATAATTTTAGAAATCGACAACACGGCAATAAACTGAAACGTTAAAGCTTATTTTCCAACTTTTTATCGCTTTTTAAGGAAATCTGTTTCCAAAAAAATATTACAAAGGGAAAATTAACTTGAGAGAGAGAGAGAGAGAGAGAGAGAGAGAGAGAGAGAGAGAGAGAGAGTTAGGTCTGAGTAACAAGATGATAAAAGCATGTCAGTTTCTTTGAAACTTTAATGGGAAGTCATTCAGTTTCAAATAGGGGGTGGGTTAGGGAGAGTAAGAACGGCGTTGGAAGGAAGGAAAGGAGCGGGATAGGAGAAGGAGGATGAGTGAGAGGAGGGGTTGGAAGAACGGAAAGAGGACCAGGAGGGGGAAGAAGTATCCTAATCTTGTTCGAATGCTTTCCAATTAAACTTTGGAAATATCTCACCGTGTGGTTCGAAGATACAGTTTGACAGAGCAATGGACGCAATCAAGGATAGAAGGCAAGCACCAACACACGGACACAAGCCCGATATACAGACACACCTGACCATGACAGAGAGAGAGAGAGAGAGAGAGAGAGGAACTTTCAAAGATATTGTGTTCAGAAAACACAATACTGTAAAGCCTCGTTGACACGGAGCTAGTTTAGTAGCTACTAGTGCACGTTGGCTTACCCGACAGGTAAAGTGTTGACACTAGGATAGTTTGGTGGGAAACTATTTGCAGCTAGTAGCCATCAAAATGTCCAGTCATGGATGTAGCGATTGATGCTGCAGTTGTTTCAATCTCATTTATTATCATCACTTTTATGTAGTAAATGAGGAAAAGCAAAAGTATTTAATTTGGCCTCCAGATATTCCTAAATATGTCTAGGTATTAATTCAATCTGCATTGTAATTTGTTTACTGACAGGAAATAAAATGAAGTATGCTACAACAGAAACTTAGCAAATTTGAGGATAAAGCCCACCTTACTATTACATTTCGAAGGAAGACGTCAACTTTCTTGAACCATGACAGTTGAGGTTGGTAAATGTCATCTAATCCTCCTCCACTTTTTTTTGAGTTTTCAATTTACGCCAGTTCTTGTCTACAGACGTTTTTGATAACCTTAATATTCTTCCTTAAAAAAATAGACGTTGGAAACGTGAAGGCCTTCCTTGATTGAAGTTTCGGCTAACATATTCACAAGCATGTCACACTTGTTCCTGTTCATGTAATGAGGGTGCCTTACATCCCACAGGCATTCTTATACTTCATATAATTGCAAATACGTGGAAATTTAATCTGCATTCCCCTTATTGCACATATTTGCGTTGGAGAAGATGATAACTGTCCATCAACGCGGCAACTTCGCGTTGACACTGGGACAGATGTGGTCGCTAGTGGGTCACATGACCAGCAAGTAGCTAGTAAAGTAGCAGGGACATTAACTTCACTTACCACTATCCCGGGCTATACCTGGAAGCGGCAAGCTTGCTAACTTGTCTTTGACATTGGGCAAGTAGAGGGGTAGTTCACAGACGCAGTTCCTCTCTAGACGAGTCGGTTGCATACTCGTCTACCGATCTAGTAGCCCGAGTTTGCTCCCAGCTGCAGCCAACCCTGAATCACAGGAATGTATTTTTGGTAATAAGAAATTCATTTCTCGATATAATGTGGTTCGGATCCCACAATAAGCTTCAGGTCCCATTGCTAAGTAACCAAATGGTTCGTAGCAACACAAATAAAATTCTAATCCTTCGCGCCAGCCCTAGGAGAGCTGTTAGTCACCTCAGTGATCTGGTTAAACTAAGATATACTTACTTATTAACAGGTATCATCAGTGGAAGGCTATACAACTACCTAGTACCTAGAGGATACAAACACCATACCACACCAACAGAAAGGCTGTAGAGAGAAGTGTAGGGGCACAAAAGACCAACTCCTGATAACAAAATGGTAATGAAAAATAGTAAGAGAAGGAGAACCTACCTAAGCATGGCATGGATTGACTGCAAGAACGGCTTTGACATGATACTGCACACGTCAAATAGAACGCCTGAAAATATATGCAGCAGAGTAAAACATCATCAGCTTCCTAAAACAACTGGAATACAGTACTTACAAACTCTGGGATAAGTTTAGAAGAAGTTAATATTAGGAGAGGAATCTTTCAAGGTGACTCACTGTCCCCATTAATCTTTGTAGTAGCCATGGCAAAAGTACTGCAAAAGATGGATGCTGGCTACCAAATCACGGAAGGAGGCAGCAAAATTAACCATCTGATGTTCCTGGACGACACTAATATGTATGGCATGAGCATCAAGGAGTTAGATACCCTAATCCAGACTGTAAGGACTGTGTCTGTGGACATTAGGATGGAGTTTGGAATAGGAAAATGCGTCTTGGTCAACATACAAAAAGGCAACGTGACAAGGACTGAAGGGATAAAGCTACCCGAAGGAAATTGCATCAGACACATAAATGAGACAGGATACAAATACCTGGGATTAATAGATGAAGGATACGATCAGGAAAGAATATATGCAGAGACTTAAAGCAATACTCAAGTCAAAACTCAACGCCAGAAACATGATGAAAGCCATAAACACATGGCCAGTACCAGTAATCAGATACAGTGCAGTAGTAGAGTGGACGAAGGCTGAACTCAGCAGTATAGACCAGAAAACTAGGACACACATGGCAATACACAAAATACTACATCCAAGAGCAAATACAGACAGATTATACATAACACAAAAGGACGGAGGAAGAGGTCTACTAAGCATAGAGGACTGTCAATATCAAGAGCACAGCTCTGGGGCAATACCTAATAACCAGTGAAAGACTACTTGCTAGGGAGTGTATGGGGAAGAAGACTGATAAAATATATGGAGACCCAGAAATATACAGACAAGAGAATGAAAAACAGAACAGAAGAATGGCACAGCAAACCAATACATGGACAGTACATGAGACATACTAAAAAACTGGCCAGCAATTAAACATGGCAATGGCTACAGAGGGGAGAACTCAAGAAGATAACAGAAAAAATGCTAACAGCGCCACAAGATCAGGCCCTAAGAACCAGATATGTCCAAAGAAAAATAGATGGAAATAACATTTCACCCCTATGCAGGAAGTGCAATATG
>NC_087200.1:163711964-163724464 GCF_015104395.2 Macrobrachium nipponense
GTCTACTCATAAGTCTCTAAACAATATTGGTCATAAGAATTGATTGGTCAAAAGAAGGCAATTGGTGGATCTCAACTGTTCAAAAGTGAGACAGGTTAACATATCTTAGACTGTTATAAGTTAAAGCGGTCGAGTGTTTTGGTTTTTCTCAACATTCAAGATATATGAAGAGAGTAAATGGCTCTTCCCCATCAGTTAGGAACGACGCATACAGTTCCAACGCTATTCCTTACAAAAAGGATTATGACATATATTCAACGTTAGAATTTCTTGTACATTAAAGCCGTTACAAAAATAACGAAACAAAGGTTGTTTGGGCTCTAAGGAGTCACACATCTTTATTCAGAAATCCATAAACAACTTTAAGAGACATATCAAACACACACACACACACACACACAAACACACACACACACAAATACTCCTCTCCTATGTAAACTGAAGTAAATCAAGATAGACCTCCTAGGTCCCTAAGAAGTCAGTCAATAGCTCTGACTCTCACTCACATTGCGACATCGGCGGCTTCTCTCTCTCTCTCTCTAACGTCTTCCAATCTGTGGTAGACGATGTCCAACAATAGGTTGGTTTCCTTTAAATGGCCCAACTCTATAGAAAGCCCTCTGACAAGTGGCCAAAGTTCTGAAATGAAAGGAAAATCATTTCCTCCATTATTGCTTCTTCCCTCTGTCTCCGTCGACTGCATTTCTCCTAAAAGTGGCAAATCGTGCCAATGTCACCTCTCTCTTTGTTCATAAAATTAGAATTAGTATTGCGAATATAGCCTTGGAAAGCCATTAAGAAAACGCGCAAAAGGAGAAATTCCACGGAACAATATTCATAACCGACTTTCTCATTACACGACGAATATACAACAATAATTCTATAATTTAAATTTGCCCTCGCCACTTATTACTCATGGATCAGATTTTTACGAAAGTAATATTTTCAGTCATCTTCACTTCAACACTAATTCGTTTTTCTTATTTAGGTATCATGAATTTTATTGTTTGTTTATGCGTTGTAACAAAATCTCTCAAGAACTGACTAATGGATTATGATGAATCTAAGACGATACATCTATCAGGCAGAATTTATGACCTCTCCTGGTGAGACATGTTTTGTGGATGTAGACGGAGAGAAGAGGTTTTACGGCTACCGAAATCATCCAGCCCGATTTTTGCTAGAATCATTCTGAATGAAGTATATATTTGAAGTAACCTGTGAGTTTTCCAGAGCCACGGTAATTGCATGGATTGGTCACACATGGGTGTCCTGGACAAAAGTATGCTATTTCACGAGAACGCACAGAACACGTGCTTGTTGTGCTGCCTAGAATAATGATTCTTTCGACTCACGTATACGGAATTCTGTCGAAAGCAGAAACATTCTACTAGACCGGAAACAGTTCTATCTTTTGGCTCAGGTATATGAAATCTTTTTGGTATAGTAACCAGGGCTCTTGGAACGCATCGATAACACACAAGGGATTTTCTTCAGTGTCCTAATATCTCCGGGTAAGTCTTCAACTGTTAACCTTAAAATTAGTAACAGACAGTCGTTGCTCCTGCAGACTTATGTCACGAAAAATGGAGTTGAGAGAGAGAGAGAGAGAGAGAGAGAGAGAGAGAGAGAGAGAGAGAGAGAGTACAATTACTGATTGTGTTAAACAGTCAGCCAATCAGAAATTATGTCCTAGATTTAAAATTAACTCCGTCATCATCAAAAGTGGAATAAAAAACTAACCCGCTGTAAGCATTTATTACATGCGCTCATCAAATAAATTCAAAATTATTAGCTGGAATATCAACCTGAGTTTTCATATGACTTTACCCGTGCCCTGGAAGATTAAAACTTCCCTACTCTGGGTATAACTAGACAACAATAATTGCCAAGAATCGCTTAAAAGTGGTACCTAATGATAGATAAACCCATCTGCAGAAATCCTCCATCGCCCCTGCCGTTTCCAAACCTGCCCTCAATGCTCACCCACATATAATCACACCACCCGCACATTTTACGTCACTCACCTTAAATTCCTTTTTCAATATTTTGGATATGAAGCACCTTCCATTCCAATGTCACTGCCTCGGCGTCTACCACTCCCTCAGTCTTCTTCCTCACACGAGGTTAGTGCACTAACCTTTCCACAAACCTCTTTCATTCTTTAAACGTTACCAAGCCGACTAAAAAAACTAAACTCTTCACCATACCATCGCACCGTATAATAACTATATTCACGACGCAATACGCACTTTATTCATTACATCAACTATACGCTCATTTTCACCGTGACTAAATATAAAAGAAACCATGAAATTATGCTAATCTCACGAGAGACGAATATGAATAAAAATGACCAAGCTTTTTCAATTTCCAAACCACGTTTCCCATCCATTTTTCAATCTATCCACTTACGTACCTATTTACTTATTCATTCTTGTTGTCTTGTAATTCTAGTTGGCAGAGCAATTACAAGACGACCTCGCAGGAACTCTGGCCTGTGTTGAAAAGCTTCAAAGGAAGATTAACCAAGCGTGAACCGCGTTCATTTTTAATATCGTTTGCCTGGGAAACCTCATACTTAAGAACGCCGAGTTCAGGGGAATAAGAATGTTTTCTAAATTTCGTGTATAGTCAAGATTAAAAGAGATCATTTTTAAACATTTCTTTTCAGCGGCCGTGATCTCTCGAGTTTTCTTATTTGAAAGTACAGTCATTTGTTTTGCGTGAGAGAGAGAGAGAGAGAGAGAGAGAGAGAGAGAGAGAGAGAGAGAGAGAGAGAGAGAGAGAGAATGTTATTTGTTGAGAGAGAACGCTATTTGTTGATAGTGATCGCAATATCTCCCTTTTCCTTTCCTCGCCTACCTGAAGAAAAAATATAAATAAATAAAAACGAGGAGACCCGCAGAAGGCGCTTTTAAAGGAGCACCCAGGGAGTGCTTCAGGAGGCGCCAAGAAAAATATTGCCATCAAGCAGTAATCCTTCCTTAAGCAGCAGCAGGATTAAGGAAGGGTCCCTACCGCTCTCTTTCTCTGGCGCCCACTCCTGCACACTCTCTCTATCACAATTTCCCTTTGCATGTGCTGGAGGCGAAAGGGAGAGGAAAAAGAATAAGTAAATAAAAATAAAAAAAACTTTTCCTACCCTCCAAAACCTCTCCCCTCCTCTCCAATAACCCCCTCCCCTCATAACCTCCAGCGCCAACCCCCCCTTTCCCAGCAGCACTTTGGGTTCAAGAGAGGCAGAAGCAGAAATAAAGAATTCCAAAGGCGAACCTTCCAACTATCGTCGTGGGAGCAACTGCAAAGCCCTCCGAGTTGCGTGAGCATGGAGGGGGAGGGGGAGGGGGAGGGGGAGGGGGAGGGGGAGGGGGGAAAGGGGGAAAGGGGGTGAGGGTTGAGGGTAGCTGTGATCCCTTACTCCTGCGACATTGTTGCAAATATAGTTGCAATGGAACGTAAAAGCAATTCTATTCCTGCCTCGTATACATACTAAATATTTCCTACGTACTGTTCACCTAGGGAGTCTCTTGAAGTTTAAAAGTGTTAGTGTATAATAATGGCAGAGATATATAAAGCAATAATAACGATAACGAAACAGGTACAATAATAATAATAATAATAATAATAATAATAATAATAATAATAATAATAATAATAATAATAATAATAATAATAATAATAATAATAATAATAATAATCTGTATCCCATAGATAATATTACTATTGCAATTGAATATATGTTGGATCTACTAATATCTAGCAGCAAAAGATTAAGTTGCCTAACATTGTTTCATATTTATACATACGTTCAAAATCACAGACTGAACATGACAGATGAAAGATCAACTTTCAGTGTTGTTTTTCAGATCTTCTCTGTTCAAAGTCTGATGAGCATGTCACGTGACGCAATTTCAAGGGAAAAAAGAAAGGATAGAAGGCTTCGTTGTGCAATATAATCTTGAACACGACGTTCCAAGTATGAACTGACTGTGCACTACACTAGCAGCTCTCATACCAGGTGTTCCACAAAGTAAAGAAAACTGGAGAAAAAAACAATAAATGCTAAATAAACAAGGTAATATATTCTATCAATGGGTACTGAGACCCGAAACAGGTCTTTAATAGGAACAGTAATTTTGAACGATTACACCATGAGAATAAATCATTGAACAGTTTCCTCGTTCTGTTGATTTTCAAGGAAATGCCACTGCGTTAAAGTTGCAAATCGGATATCTTGGAGTCATCATCTATGAAGGCATTACTGGGTCACCTCAAAGAGAATCACAGTTGCCAAGGATAATGGAAAAATGTCCAAAGTAAGATGATAATATCATGCTCAGATAGCACTAATTAACAAAAATGGGCTCCCCATCCTAATTCATATACGGATTAATTGGTGTGCTACGTAATGCAATGAAAATGTGTAGCACCCAATGTGGACAAAAATCGCTTCAAAATATTGAATATTTGCCAAATCATAGACGGTTTGGCTTTAAATTCACCTATACATCAAATGAAATGAAAAAGCCTGTACCTGGAGATAAAAGATATCTACCTCAGCTTGCGATATCTTAATCTGCCCGTAATTGCTTTTGCTTCTTTGCATTCAAGGCCACTGGGCAATGAAATTTTCTTGCTCGATGTATCTAAACCATCACTTATCAACAAGTTAAATTCGCTGGCATTTTGCAACAAGCCCTTAACAGTGAATTACTAGTCATTTCAACGATCCTGGCAAAATATATAACTTTTCATGGCAAAATATATAACTTTTCTTGGAAGATATTCAAACACTGTCAAAATTTGTAGATGACTCTCTCTCTCTCTCTCTCTCTCTCTCTCTCTCTCTCTCTCTCTCTCTCTCTGTGACTATCATCTCTGCTCAAAATCTAACAAAAGAAATCGTCGCGTACTCTTCTCCTATTCCTTAATGACAGAAACAATGATATATTTTGAATCTTTATATCACACTTAATATATTTACCAAAGAAATAGCATATGAAAGTGAGCAACACCTAACATCAAAAAGTAGTACTTGAGTATTACATTACCGTGAAAATAAACATTACATTAAAAACACTAATTTGCCCTAATATAGCTAATGAAAGTAATATGTCAAGCAGTTTTAAAAACTGGAAATTATCCTCATTTACTATTAATATACCTCGTTGACAAACATTAATAAAATTATTGTGGACTATTCTTTATTTAGCTGCTTATGAAAGTTCAATATTACATTTTTGCTATCATTTAATACTTATTACAGAAAGGTAATTAATACGCGTACACATATGTATAGCCATGCATACACACACACACACACACACACACACATATATATATATATAATATATATATATATATATATATATATATATGATATAGAGAGAGAGAGAGAGAGAGAGAGAGAGAGAGATGAGGAGAGAGAGAGAGAGAGAGAGAGAGAGAGAGATCTTTGCATATAATGTAAGGCATTCTCAAGTAGACTATATCCTAAAAAAAAGTTACAAAGAAAGCTCAGTAAAAAAAAAAAAAAAAACTAATTTTAAAGGAATATGAAACCATTTGAGTGTATATAAGGTCATTATAAATGAAACGTGTCTCTTGATGAGGATTTACCCATGTAATTGATTAACCAAGTAGAGGCTTTGGGACAGTAATGAGTTACCGATATTGCAAAGTTTATTATATATATATATATATATATATATATATATATATATATATATATATATATATATATATATATATATAAATATATATATATATATATATATATATATATATATATATATATAATCTTGTCTAATCTAGTGGAAAACAGAGAGGATTTGGAACAGAAAAGCAGCAGCAACAACAACAACAACAACAACAACAATAATAATAATAATAGGAGGAAAAATAGGAGAAACCATATATAAAATCAATTCGCTTAATCCTGCCATTCTCCTTAACAGTATTTGTCTAAAAGAGGCGGATCTTTTACCAATATAATAATAATAATAATAATATAATTAATAATAATAATAATAATAATAATAATAATAATAATAATAATAATAAAAAAATAAAAACTTTTCAGTTTTCCTCTGAAGATTTAAAAGAAACCCACAAAATCACTGTGTATAATGTGTGTACTTCGAAGTGTGGAGTAAAGTGGAGTAAAATTAAATGTAAATACTTAGAAGTAAACACGTTTATACACAGTGATTTTGTGGGTTTCTTTTTCAATAATAATCATAATAATAATAATAATATAATAATAATAATAATAATAAATAATAAGAATAATAAAAATAATAATAATAAGACTAGCAGAGAGTTTAATATCAGGAGAGGGATCTTCCAGGGCGACTCACTGTCCCCACTACTCTTCGTAGTAGCCATGATTCCCATGACAAAAGTACTACAGAAGATGGATGCCGGTACCAACTCAAGAAAAGAGGCAACAGAATCAACCATCAGATGTTCATGGACGACATCAAGCTGTATGGTAAGAGCATCAAGGAAATAGATACCCTAATCCAGACTGTAAGGATTGTATCTGAGGGCATCAGGATGGAGTTTGGAATAGAAAAATGCGCCTTAGTCAACATACAAAAAGGCAAAGTAACGAGAACTGAAGGGATAAAGCTACCAGAGTGGGGAGCAACATCAAACATAGATGAGACAGGATACAAATACCTGGGAATAATGGAAGGAGGAGATATAAAACACCAAGAGATGAAGGACACGATCAGGAAAAAATATATGCAGAGACTCAAGGCGATACTCAAGTCAAAACTCAACGCCGGAAATATGATAAAGCCATAAACACATGGGCAGTGCCAGTAATCAGATACAGCGCAGGAATAGTGGAATGGACGAAGGCAGAAACTCCGCAGCATTAGATCAGAAAACCAGGAAACATATGACAATACACAAAGCCACTACACCCAAGAGCAAATACGGACAGACTATACATAACACGAAAGGAAGGAGGGAGAGGACTACTAAGTATAGAGGACTGCGTCAACATCGAAAAACAGAGCACTGGGGCAATATCTTGAAAACCAGTGAAGACGAGTGGCTAAAGAGTGCATGGGAAGAAGGACTAATAAAAGCAGACGAAGACCCAGAAATATACAGAGACAGGAGAAAGACTGAAAGAACAGAGGACTGGCACAACAAACCAATGCATGGACAATACATGAGACAGACTAAAGAACTAGCCAGCGATGACAATTGGCAATGGCTACAGAGGGGAGAGCTAAAGAAGGAAACTGAAGGAATGATAACAGCGGCACAAGATCAGGCCCTAAGAACCAGATATGTTCAAAGTACGATAGACGGAAATAACATCTCTCCCATATGTAGGAAGTGCAATACGAAAAGTGAAACCATAAACCACATAGCAAGTGAATGCCCGGCACTTGCACAGAACCAGTACAAAAAGAGGCATGATTCAGTAGCAAAAGCAAAACCCTCCACTGGAGCCTGTGCAAGAAACATCAGCTACCTTGCAGTAATAAGTGGGGTACGAGCACCAACCTGAAGGAGTGATAGAAAACGATCAGGCGAAGATCCTCTGGGACTATGGTATCAGAACGGATAGGGTGATACGTGCAAACAGACCAGATGTGACGTTGATTGACAAAGTCAAGAAGAAAGTATCACTCATTGATGTCGCAATACCATGGGACACCAGAGTTGAAGAGAAAGAGAGGGAAAAAATTGGATAAGTATCAAGATCTGAAAATAGAAAGAATAAGAAGGATATGGGATATGCAGTGGAAATCGTACCCATAATCATAGGAGCACTAGGCACGATCCCAAGATCCCTGAAAAAGGAATCTAGAAAAAACTAGAGGCTGAAGTAGCTCCAGGACTCATGCAGAAGAGTGTGATCCTAGAAACGGCACACATAGTAAGAAGAGTGATTGGACTCCTAAGGAGGCAGGATGCAACCCGGAACCCCACACTATAAATACCACCCAGTCGAATTGGAGGACTGTGATAGAGTTAAAAAAAAAAAAAAAAAAAAAAAAAAAAAAAAAAAAAAATAATAATAATAATAATAATAATAATAATAATAATAAAACACCTAACATACAATGTTGTGACATTGAATAATAACATTAAAAGGACTCCTAATGGGATCACAATAGCACCTTTGTACAGGATAACAGCTGATCTAATAAATACTATTCTATTCATGACTATTCATTCCCTGGTTACTGACCATTTGTAGTGAAGTTGTACATTTGATAAAGTCCCACGAGATTCCGCCCGTGTATTCGTGTATGTTGAATTTTTATAAATACAGACAATATTGATTAAAATAGCCTTTTTAGGACTCCCGAAAGCTTCCATCCCATCCTCCCTAACCCCGATCCTACAGCCAACAAACGTCCTATACCTATAGAAAAAAAAATCCCATCCTTCATCAGAGCGCTGGTGTTCCCGGAAGGCGAAATCTATAAGATTCAATTTCTCTTCGCTGGGAGGGAAGTTCACTTAGATCACAGAAAAAGGAGGGGAAATGGGCCAGACTCCCTCCTTTTTCCCCCGTTCCCTTCCATCCCATCCACTAAAGCCTACCAGACATAGCCTCGGCGGCGGCTGAGGCATCGAAGTCAGGAGTTATACGTTCGCTGTAGGAATAATAACCGAACTTGGACTATTCGGCCCGATCAGAAATGTGGCTGGAGAGAGGTGTAACTCAGCCAAGTGCCGTATAAAATAAACGTACGAAAGCCGGCGTTATGGGCCGGGATTTCCCTCGGCGATCGTAGCGGCCTTACTGTTCTGGGTGGGTTCAAATCGCGCCTAATGTTTTCCTTCTCCGACCCACCCTGACCCATTACCCGGTCCCAAACTTGGAATTATATTCCGAGTAGCTCCACCACACGTATGTACATACATCCGAGAAAATGGGAGTACTCCAAGACATGTGTACATTTACTCGAAGTGAACAGAAAACGAACTGAAAGAAAAGGTGGGAAGGCAGGCGTGTGATAGGCCTAGCTGGGAAACGGACGGTATCCACAAAGCTTACGCTGACATTGGTGAATAACGTTCTGAAGGACAATTAACCGCAAATGGTCATCATTATCTTTGAGATCGACATCTTACTAAATAAAACGGAATACAGTAAAATAATAACTAATCGCAAATGGTCATCATCATCTTTGAAATCGACATCTTGCTAAATAAAGCGGAATATAGTCAAATAATAACTAATACGAAGTATGCACAATTTTGACAAGAATAACAACGTATTACGTTAGGAATAATACGTAACTATAGTTGAGAAAATATCGATGACATTATAACCTTATTTCTTATTATTTATTAGTTTAATGACCACCACCACTACTACTACTACTATACTACTACTACTACTAATCATCATTATCATCATCATCATCATAACACTTCTTTCAATAGAGCCGGTAAAAATCAATGACAGCGTAAGGAGAAAATGTAGTAAAAAAAAGGAGAGAGAGAGAGAGAGAGAGAGAGAGAGAGAGAGAGAGAGAGAAGAGAGAGAAAAGATTCTGTTTTTTGAGGAAGCATTCCTGGCAGGCAAAATACCATCACAAAAGAGCCTCATGAGCTGTCTATCAAAAATTTTTATCACAAAATAACTTCATGCTCTTTTGAAACACTACAATAGGTACGGAAAGAAAGAAAACTATTTTTTCTCTGTTATATCTCTTATCAGTAGCTATCCCTTCATATACACGGCCTACGATATACATAAATAAACACATACACACATATACTACGTGTATATTATATATATATATATATATATATATATATATATATATGTATATATATATATTTATATGAAACGTAAACACACACATATATAGTGATAATATATATATATATATATAGATATATATATATATATATATATATATATATATATTATATTAGAGAAGTTAAGAGGGCAATGTGGCTATTGTAATCATATAAAGTGCTTTAGATAATCAGCTCTGACTCAATGATTTATATTCGTAGATCGTTTATGCCGCTAGTGAAAACACTTCTACTTTGTTTTTCTTACCTTCACCTTAATTAACTTTTGCTTATTTGAGTTTGCAGTAGAAACTAAGTTTTATAACGAAAATTTAATGTGAAAAAAATTATATCTAGTAAATGTGTATCTGCATCATGACAAGCAAGCTAACTTTAAATTCCAGTTTTCGCATAAGGGGAATATCTCTTTTTCTATGATATCAGCACTGAATTGGTCGAGATAATTTACAACTGATTTTATTTATTATATTGCAATTGAGCGTTCGGACAAAGCTTTTGAACGTGTTGTACACTCTGCATTCATAGCATTTCCAAATCCATATCTATTCCATTATTAAAAATTACAAATCCATGGCATCTAATCCAATGTTGCAATAATGCAAATATACATATATAATTTGCAAAAACCTATTATTGTTAATTTTATAGGCCATTAACAAACAAAATTAACAAACCTGATCTAGTTTTAAGCCCCAAAAACAGTACAGTTCTCTATTTATAAGTTGTGTGCTTGCCTCTAAATGATCTATTACGTGGTCTGCCTACCTAACATGACCTCTCGTCACTTTACCATATCAACAGACCGAGCAATTAGGGGAAATTGTTTTCCAACAAAATCCCGCTGCTCAAATGTTCGAGACAGAAAATACGTGCGAAAATAAATGTGAAGAGACTGCAAACTATCATTAGAAAGCTTCCCAAATACTCAAACTCATTTTCCACCCAAATTACATGGTGATGGCCAAAAGCATGCATATCCATAGGGAAGCGTTATACGTTCAACATGAATTAAACATTCTACGGGTGTAAAACATTTATTTGAAATGTAATTTGATATTCATTCAATTTACTGGGCTAGAAAATTGTCCTGAAAATATCTCATCTAAACACTGCTGAGTATAAGAGACGCACAGTTACAATTTCAGAAAATCATTAAAATAAAATAAGTAATATTCCAACGATCACTGAAAAGCTGGATATCTGAAATTCTTAGAAAAACGCCCACATCTTAAAACGCATGAGCACTTCATATAAATAAATAAATAAATAAATGAATAAATATATATATATATATATATATATATATATATATATATTATGTGTGTGTGTGTGTGTGTGTATACATACATACATACAAACACATATTTGCAATAGTAATTAATCATATGAAAATATACTGATTATAAAAAGGAAAAATATTACAACACAAATCAAATAAGAAATCATACCGAACAAAAATAACAATATCGATTGAATAAACGCAAATTTAAATATTAATAAACGCTAAACACCCACCTTGGCCAACCTTCAAACATGTGCTAACTAGTAAGATGCAAACCTCATTAAAAGTAAATAAAACTAAAAAATGGTACTTTGTAAACCAGACCTTTTTCTTTCTAAAAAAATATATATATATATAAATAAAAAAAAAGCCGTTATTTCACAGACCCTACTTATTCCAACAATGAACTTTTTTCCTCCGCGATGCTTAGCGTCACTGACAAAAATAAATTTAGAAAAATGGCAAGATAACACCAAGGGGGAAAAAAACTTTATTGAGGCAATTTTTCCTCTTAATTTCAGACCCCTTGGGGTTTCCCCCCTTACGAATTCCCCAAAGCCCATAGCACGCAACGCTAATGGGGCCGTGGAAGGTAGACAAGGACTGCCGCTGTCTTATTTGAATGTCAACTTACGAGTCATATAATGCCAAGCGTTTAAGGAACGCAAACTGAAGGGATCTCTCAACAACAATTGTATAGGGGAGAGAGAGAGGAGAGAGATGAGGAGAGAGAGAGAGAGAGAGGAGAGAGAGAGAGCGTGTGTGTGTGTGTGTGTGTGTTTCTTATCAGCAGCAACTTTCTCTCTCTGTATGTATGTGTATATATATTAATATATATATATATTATATATATATATATATATATATAATGTAGAATTTACTGGTCACTTTTTTTACCAGATACATATGAAATTGTAATAGCCACAATGCCCTTTTAACTTCATGAATTCCTTGCTCTTTTTTGGATACGCTTGCCACTACAAAGCCTGAAGATCCAAGTTCAAAGAAATTGTGATGTCCGGTCCTGGGAAACGAACCCAGGTCCAATAATCACAAAGAGGTCACGTTGCCGACCTGACCACGAGAAGGATTAAATTTCTTTGAACTTGGATCTTCAGGCTTTGTAGTGACAAGCGTATCCAAAAAAGAAGTTAAGAAGGCATTGTGGCTATTACAATTGCATATATATATATATACATACATACACACAAACACACACCCATATATATATATATATATTAATAAGAAGCTGCATCTACAAACCTACTGATTTATTCGGACAACAAACAGGCAGGTCAATAGCTCTTGCAAGCGGAAATGTAGTGCCTGACACAAGATGGAAAAAAAAACAAGAGGTCACAGTAAAATCAACTGTGTTCGCTGAAGGATGGAAAGATGCAAATAA
>NC_087200.1:163729464-163746964 GCF_015104395.2 Macrobrachium nipponense
TAAAACGCAGGTACAGCTAGGGGCCAAAGGGACTTAGCAAACACCCTTTACCAATCAATGCCTGCACCGCACCAAGTCAGGTGAACTGACGGCATTACGCCCCACAAAGACCAGAGCAAGTGTCGATTTACCTTATATAAGGAATCCCAAGGAAAATATTAAATTGAAACCTTTTGTAAATTAAGCCTCGATCAGAGGATTTGGCTATAAATTAAAAGAATGAGATTAGCCAATGAACAACTAGTAATCTTCCAGGGCTATCTGGATACTGAGGTAACGATTGATTAACTTAATTGATCTATACATACACACAAACACACACACACAATGAAAAAGAAAGTTTTGGAAGATAAACAGCATTCACGACAGTAGGTGATGAAAACCATGATAAAATAACTAAAGACCTAATCAATAGCTCGAAACGTAAATCGAAAAACTATGCTGATAAATCCATACAAATAACAACCTACTTAACAAAATGAAATCAAAATTATCAGTCATCAAGTAGCAAACATATGAAACAACGCCTAGACAATACATATATATATATATATATATATATATATATAGATATATATATATATATATAATACATCTTTAATTTCACTGGAGACATTATTCCATAAAGAATTAAACTACAAGATTCAACATAGTTACCAAAACCACAAAAGAGACACATGTAGCCATTACCAAAGCGGTTAAATGTGCAGGTCAACACTAAATACCAAGAAGCTTTCACGTTTAACAACAAAAGATAGAATTTTGATAGTCCTACTCATAGAATGAACTTCTAGCCTTTTGTGAACGAGGTACTTAAATAAAAAATGTAAGCATCAGAGTCCTTTATGTAGGTACATGCATCATAATAAAGCTCCCAAGCTGCTAAAAAAGATAAAGTCACAATTCCAACTGCATTCTTCCCTATTCATGCCATCCTGAGAAAGGGCCAATAAATACAAAGCATAGGAACTAACTAAAAGGAAAATAGCCTCGTCGATGTAACAAAATGAATACAATGTCACCAAATGAAACGAATTTAGGCTTGAATACATGCTATGCCTCATTACCAGCATCACTGTTTGTTAATTAATTAAATATATAGATTTCAGGCTAAAAGCCAAGCACCGGGACATATGAGTCATTCAGCGCCGAAATGGAAATAAACAGTAAAAGGTTTGAAAAGGGTAAGAGAAGGAAAACCTCGCTGTTGCACTTTGAATCGATTGTTAGGAGAGGCTGGAAAGTAAGATGGAAGAAAGTCAATAAGAAAGGATGTAAATTAATTAATATACCTTAGTTTAACCAGACCACTGGCTGGTCCGAAGGATTAGATATTTTTACGTAACTAGGAACCAATTGTTTACCAAGCAACGGTACCTACAGCTAGCTTATTGTGGGATCTGAACCACATTACATGTAGACATTAATTTCTAATCACCAAAAACAAATTCCTCTGATTCCACGATGGCAGAACGAGGAATCGAACTCGGGACTACCGAATCGGTAGGCGAGCACGTAACCCACTCGTCCAAAGAGGAACTTGAATGGAGGGACAGTAAAAAGGAACGATAGTCTTTTTTTTCCTCACATTTTATTCCTTCATACCTTCCAAATCCCAACCTATACTATCCAAGCATGTCAGGCAGTCGGTCTTAACACCCGGGCCATGTTAAGATCCTCAAACTTTAAACTGCAGAGTAATGTGATATCTCGTAAGCTAGATTTAAAAAATCTATGCATTCTTAGAGGCCATGAGAAGAGCTTCAAAACACCCAACTCAACATTTTCCATCTGGAGATTTCAGCCACTTTTACTAACAGATCTAAAGAGTTAAGAACTTGAGAAAAAGGAAGTTGGCTCATAAACACAAAATTCAATCAAATTTCGCGGCTTAAAGCATAATATACATTTCGGAACATTACAAACGTAAAGCCTCATCATTTACAGTATCAAAGTGACAAATCCTAGCTCCTTAATCTATAGATTCCACAATAATCGAAATCTCTGGTCGATGATGTCTTGCCCATATTACAGAAGAGCAACTCATAGAAAAGTCATGACAGACAATCTCACCTTTTCAGTCCTTCTAAGACTCCATCTCTCCTCTTTTATTATTTTTTACCATCTCTAAGAGTTACACCTTAATGACAAATACGGTCTAGAACAGTGGTTCCCAAACTTTTTTCTGTTATTTCCCCCTGCACCCAGTTCAACCATCCAGATTTCCCCTTTCATGTGTATGAGGGAAAGAGTAGTTAATTTACTAATGTATTTTTCAAATGTACAGATATACTGATAAACAGGCATTCTTCTCTCTCTCTCTCTCTCTCTCTCTCTCTCTCTCTCTCTCTCTCTCTCTCTCTCTCTCTCTCAGACCTGAGAAAATCCATCTGAGATTTTTTCAGGTAGTAGGTAGTGTAATTATTTCCCCCTGGTAGCTCCAAATTTCCCCCCCCCCCCCCAGGGGGAAATTTCCCCCAGTTTGGGAACCACTCATGGACTCTCAACCTGGGGGCCATGACAAGAATTTGTGGGGCCTAGCACTGTTACAAATGATACAATTAAAACAATTGTTAGAAATCAGAATATATATATATATATATATATATATATATATATATATTATATATATATATAATGCACTACTATGTCCTGCAGAAAAAAAATATGTTGACTATAATTTTGTAAGTTACGTGATGATACATGTGGTAAATTGTATGGTCAGAAAACCATCAACTAAGATCATTATGACTGTCAAGGTTGCAATAAATTTAATTCTTATCAAGCAAAGGTATTTTCTTCATCAACAATTTATTTATTTATTTATTTTACCCTTTATTATCCCGGTTTTTTTAATCGGGGCCGGGGTGGGGGGGGGAGGTGTTGGGCGGGGAGTGTGTGGAAATTAAAAAAAAATTAATTAAAGCCCTACGAAGGTTGAGAATTCATGAAGGGAGGAATGAAGTGAAAAAGGCTGAGAACCAGTGGTCAAGATCATTTGCTTGGCAAAAACAAAGATGCCACGGTGAAAAGTATGATTTATATGGAAAACATAATTCAAAGTCTGGTAATTCTAGAACATTTAAAAGTCGTTATCAATTCTCCATTTTACTCTCACATTTGAACCAATTATAAGCATAATTCTGCGATAGTATTAAATTAATTTGTCATTTGTTTCGATTTAAATCAACGTTAATATTTGTAAAGCATAGGAAAAGCTGCCTTTTTGTGGCGATAAATCTTATAAGTCGGAATGTTTTAGGCTTATTTGTTTATAATTAATTCTATATTTTATAAGATTTATTACTCTGGATATAATCTTTCGTTTGTATAGTGTTTTTACGTCGCATGCTTTACGTGACTTCCGATCCACGTCGAGAGTGAACTTCTATCACCAGAAATACACATCTCTGACCCCTCAGTGGAATGACCGAGAATCGAATTCACGGCCACCGAGGTGGCAGGCTAATACCATACCGATCACGCCACTGAGGCGCCGGATGTAATCTTGGGACATATCGTATACTGTTACAAACATAACAAAAATAATAACACCAAGAAATATTTAATAATAATAACTCTTTCGTCACTTCGGCGTTTCTCGAGCGCTCAACGCTCTCTCCTATTTTATCACCATTTCCCGTCACTATATATCTCTGGCGATCCCATCGTTTCGCGAGAAAAATATCCAGTCACCCAAAACTGTGTAAGAAATGAAGCTGAGAAAAGAATACCACTGCATAAAATAACAATGATAAAAAGGATGAAATGACAGAAATACAAAATCAATATTTGATCCACCTCCTGCCCTTCTATTACTGGTCCATTACGGAGGCAGCATATCCGGGCCAATCGTAAAAAAACGAATTAAATTCTCGGGGACTGCGCTGTAACGGTTTATTTCCGTCCATAATTCCGCCTTTTATGGAAAGAATATTACAGATCTCCATAGAACGCCGGTGCCTCCGAACGAGAGGTTCAAATATCACCTCCTGGATATAAAAGCTGCGTTTCCTCCATCCGCCTCCAATTTCCGATCAAATATTAGTACCCTTCGGAGACAAATTATGTTAGATTGTATTATGCATCCGTCCAGGACACGTATTCAAGCTGAGGATCCAGTGCTGCCGTTGCAAGATTCTCCAACCCAACGCAACCACACCTCCAACCTACACATACACACACACACACACACACACACGCACAAGGAAAATGATAGGATGGGCTTGGGCGTATTTTGGGAGCTACCGAAAAGATGCGTGTCACTGCAGCAGGTGGATGCTTGTGAAATTTGTGGCCATAAAACGTGATTCTTTCTTTACCAGTGCCCTCATTACTCGAGACTTCCTGCAAAAAGTTCATTTGCTTTTATAAAACATACATATACACATTCATCCACACACATTTTATGTATATATATATATATATAATATATAAATAAATAATAGTGTATCTGTGTGTGTGAAATGACTGTCCCTTTCCGTTACAGCAATTAGTCACTAAAATTCTCTGTAGCGCCTATCCTCTATCATTACTGCCCTGTTGTTGTTACTGATATAAAAGAGATCACAAAACTTCAAATTTGTCACCACCTAGAAGACCTGAAAATCGAAGTATTGTCCACTAAATAACCTCTTGATAATTCACAACCCTTACACGTTATAGAGCTATTGGGGATGCATACTGTAGTGCGGTGAAACGGTTTTTTTGTAGTTGTTGCTTCATCTCAGATGCCTTAATTTAACCAACACGTCGCCTCTTGCATTCTTGCAGAATCAACATTGTCACTTCATGACGAATTCTAGTCCACTTCGGACAGATAAAATATCATAACAATTAAATTTCATATCAATTCCTGCACAAGAGAAAACGACCGAAGCATCCCACCATCTGCTATGCCGAACCTATGAAAGTATATCGGACATGTAACTGTGGATCATTAACATAATAACTACAACATATACAATAATCAAGCTATCACATCCACCTCTCCAAAGTCTGTAACTTCAAGAGGCCAATTACTTTTAATCTTAAATTCGTAGATTATTCAGCTACAAACCCGACCTTACACAGTTCAAGACCGAATCGCAAATTCGATCAGTGAAAGCACGCGGTCTGTTCTTTATAATACTAATTGTCGGTCAACGAATGAATTTGGCCGAAGTCAAGTCCACTCAACAGCAATTCATCACAGGGCCACTTCATTTCTAAACCTCAGATTAATGATTTCCGAAGTGAGAGTCCTTTTTCCACAAGGGCCACTGGAATCCCTCTTCATCGGCTCATTTATACTTACTTGTAATAACTCTTCACCGCATTGCCCCGTTCTCGGAACACCCATCGTATACAGGATCGAAAGAGGGCCATTATGACGGATGTCATTTCTGTAAATAATCTCTTCACAAATTACTCTTCCTGAGCCTTAATTCCTGCCGCATTATCAATGGCAAAAGGTAAACACTCGTGTGCACCCAAGTGTGTTTACCGAGGAACCCAAAAAAATGTCAGCGAATGAAAACATGTCAAGAGAGCTTACTCGAGAGAGCTTGTGTTGTTTGCTCACTGCTAAGTGTTGAGACAACGTCAACACAAATGTTGATTTTCTTTCTGTCCTCACCAGAGGCCCATAAAATGAGGTCATAATATGCATATACGAGGCCGCTGACATGATGGGGACAAGCAGACGCCGCCAATGATACAAACCGTTGGCATACTTACTCACTTCTTGTAAAGTCAACCCGGCCCCCCCCCACCCCAACTTTTCCTTCCTTAACCAACCCTATACCCCTTCCTCCTTCCCCCATTTTTTATCCATACCTTGATGGCTTTTTAATGAGCTCCCAGCCAATGGCGTCACAGTGTGGTGGGCTGTTACTACCCACAAGCTACTGAATGCCATCGTCAAAAACCCTTTAAAGATGATCTTAAATGCCAGTAACTGTATTCTTAAGAAGGCTTTTATGATGTTTGATCCTCGGAGTAATATGGGTTTTTAAGATTTATTCTTGCAGAAATATATCAGGGACTTATTCTTGCAAAACCTTATCCACTGACCTCCTTGAGGCCAGCTGTTTTCCACCTCAGGTTTCCTGTCCCTTCCTCTCTTTACAGCATTTTTTCTCTCTCTCTCCTCTCTCTCTCTCTCTCTCTCTCTCTCTCTCTCTCTCTCTCTCTTTTCTCTCGTGTTTTTCATTCCCTCCTTCACTTCTTCATATCTCGGATGGTCTTTCAACTGACGAGGCACTGTAGGTCTTTGTGATCCGGACTGCCACATGCCTCACACCCTTCTGTTTATTGAACATAGAAACTTTTCTGGTATCGTGAGGAACGACGGGGTCCTTTCTCTAACGACACCGCTCCCTCCTTGTCCCTTGCGACCTCCTCCTCCTCCTCCTCCTCCTCCTTCACCTCCTCCATCTTCCCATGCTCTCCCTCCACCAGGCTCACATACAAACCAGATGCCTCGAGGTAGCCTAAAATAAACATAGCCGAGCTGAATGGGAGGTAGACGGTGACACGTGTGTAAAGTAGCCGACGATGTTTATGTGCGAACGAGATTGAACGTCCGTTCGCTCGTGGTTTCATGTCTACCTTCCTATATATTATGGGGCAGACATCTTATGAAAGGTCCTGAGATTTCTTCGCTCTCTTTTTTTTCTGAACAATAGCCTTGAGAAAAATGCCCCAGTCCCTCTCAGCGGAAGCTTCACACGAGAGAGAGAGAGAGAGAGAGAGAGAGAGAGATTCTCATCCTCTATAAACAGTTAAAAAAAGAAGAGAAAGAAATACGATCCTGACTAGAAAAGGATCTGTAGGACTAAAGGACCATTCACCGTACGAAGAGAATGCCATAAGTCTCCAGACGTGTCATAACAAGAATTGTATCTACTGTATAATAGAATAGATTAGCGTCGTTTCGCCTTGATATATGCATGCAACCCCCTTCACCCCCACTACTCTCTCTCTCTCTCTCTCTCTTTCTCTCAAATGTTGTGGCTACTTTTAGTCACTCCTTTGACTCTCTCAGCCCCTTTGTTAAATCATTAATTTGGTGCTCTGAACTCCAGGCCCGGTGGCTGGTCGTCGGCATCCTCGTCCTGCTGTTGTTGCCAGTATGTGGTGACATATGTTAACAACAATTAACATATGTTTGCGAGAAAAGAACTTAATAGTTTGACAACATGGCATCAACAATGAATATAAACACTCTTTTAGTTGTGGCTCATATGCGTCCCGGCTGATTTATTTACTTTTTCCATAGGAAACGTACAAACTACAGGGTTTTGAAGAAACGAATTTTATTTATATGAATTTCTTGTTGTCTTTTTCTGATATATGCACACCACACATATATGCAGATATATAAAACTAAGACTGCCTCCTTAAGCAAAATATATGGCGGACTCTCCGGCTACTTTTCTTAATATGCTGGGCAGAATGTTTTTTTACAGAAGTGAGCTTCAGGTAATAAAACTGCCACTGTTCTAAACTAACGATGGAATGAGTAAGGAAACTCAATGCAATAAGTTTTACAATCCCGATGATGCTTAGTAGATTTCCATAGAAGTCTTACAGAATGTGAATCAATTCATCCCTACAACCTCTGATAGGACTCCCAGGCTTTTGTGATTTTGGAATAATCATTCCTGACATTCCAGCAATACAATTCCGTCTCACAAATCTATGGCATCGATTGCATTTTCTTTCGCTTTACAAACCTTTATCTCTCATTATCACTACATTTAATTTTACATGATTCGTGAAAATTTGAGATTTTTTGTTTTTCAAAATCCTAGATCATAGTTCATGTAAGTACATACTTTTTTGTACAGACCTTTAAATATACCATAATGTGTAACCATTACTTATCCTTTATCTCTCTAATCTCTTTAAAGTTCTTTAACTAAAAAAATCTGAAACAAGATCCTTTGAAAACTGAAAATTCTGTAAAAAGTTCCTTTGAAAACTGAAAAATCTGTAAAAAGCTCCTTTGAAAACTGAAAAATCTGTAAAACGTTCCTTTGAAAACTGAAAAATCTGAAAAAGTTCCTTTGAAAACTGGAAAATCTATAAAAAGTTCCTTTGAAAACGGGAAAATGTGTAAAAAGTTCCTTTGAAAACCGGAAAATGTGTAAAAGGTTCCTTTGAAAACTGAAAAATTTGTAAAAAGCTCCTTTGAAAATTGAAAAACCTGTAAAAAGTTCCTTTGAAAACTGAAAAATCTCTAACAAGCTCCTTTGAAAACTGAAAAATCTGTAAAAAGTTACTTTGAAAACTGAAAAATCTGAAACAAGTTCCTTTGAAAACTGAAAAATCTGTAAAACGTTCCTTTGAAAACTGAAAAATTTGCAAAAAGTTCCTTTGAAAACTGGAAAATCTGAAACAAGTTCCTTTGACAACTGAAAGCGTAAGTCACTGGAAAGGACAAATAAAAAAAAAAAATCTTCGGTAACAGCACGACATAAATCCAGTCACAAATTTGATTACAAAACTTACTTGAGATTGAATACTCTCAGTATTAAGCCAAGCTCCAAATATCAAAGGTCCAGAAGAGTTTATTTGTTGGAATAAGCCTAATTGTTATTGCATGCCCAACGAAGAAATTAATCAAACTAACTGGAAAACGTGAGATGTAACTGACGTGGATGAAATATAGTTTAGGCCAGAGGTCCAGAGGTTGTTCAGCGCTGGAAATGAAACTGAGAGTAGGTAGGTTTGAAAGGTGTAACAGGAGGGAAACCTCGCAGTTGCACTATGAAATAATTGTTAGGAGAGGGTGGACAGCAAGATGGATGAAAGGTAATATGAATCGAGGTACAGTAAAGGGAATTACAGGGGTTCCAGCTATGGGGTGAAGGGACACTGCAAAGAACCTTTAGTAATGACTACAGTGCGCCCTATGAGGTGCACTGAATGCACTAAGATACAATAAGGAAAATTAAAAGTGGGAAACCGGGAAATAACTTTGAAATATTCCAAAACATGGATGTACCGCTCAATTTTGATAATCTGTTACTTCAAAAAAATGTATGAGACAGCAGGGTATCACCGTCTATAAATACTGGAAACAACAATGCATAACAACATTTAAGGTATATATACGAGTATGTTAAGGTGGGAATGAATAGTATAGTGTCTATGAAAGTAAGGTTAAGCATTTGTACAAATATAATAATAATTATCATTATTAATATTTTTACTGCCACCTTGGAGTAATAAGTGGTACGAGCCCCAACCTCTGGGACTATGGTATCAGAACAGATAGGGTGATGCGTGCTAATAGACCAGAAATGACTTTGAGTAACAAAATAAAAAAGAAGGTATCACTCATTGATGTCGCAATACCATGGGACACCAGGGTATGAGAAAGAAAAGAAAAGATTGATAAGTATCAAGACCTGAAAATAGAAATAAGAAGGATATGGGATATCCCAGTGGAAAATTTACCCATGATCATAGGGACACTAGCCACGATCCCAAGATCCCTGAAAAGAAAACTGGAAATAAGATGCTGAAGTAGCTTCAGGACTCATGCAGAAGAGTAAGCTCCTGGAAACAGCGCACATACATAGTAAGAAAGGTAATGGACTCCTAAGGAGGGCGGATGCAATCCGGAACTCCACACTATAAAAATCACCCAGTCGAATAGGATGACTGTAATAATAATAAAAATAAAATAATAATAATAATAATAATAATTATTATTATTAATAATTAATTAATAATAATCATAATAATACTAATAATAATAATAATAATAATAATAATAATATTATTATTATTATTATTATTATTTTTTTTTTTTTTTTCTCTATCACAGTCCTCCAATTCGACTGGGTGGTATTTATAGTGTGGGGTTCCGGGTTGCATCCTGCCTCCTTAGGAGTCCATCACTTTTCTTACTATGTGTGCCGTTTCTAGGATCACACTCTTCTGCATGAGTCCTGGAGCTACTTCAGCCTCTAGTTTTTCTAGATTCCTTTTCAGGGATCTTGGGATCGTGCCTAGTGCTCCTATGATTATGGTACGATTTCCACTGGCATATCCCATATCCTTCTTATTTCTATTTTCAGATCTTGATACTTATCCATTTTTTCCCTATCTTTCTCTTCAATCTGGTGTCCCATGGTATTGCGACATCAATGAGTGATACTTTCTTCTTGACTTTGTCAATCAACGTCACGTCTGGTCTGTTTGCACGTATCACCCTATCCGTTCTGATACCATAGTCCCAGAGGATCTTTGCCTGATCGTTTTCTATCACTCCTTCAGGTTGGTGCTCGTACCACTTATTACTGCAAGGTAGCTGATGTTTCTTGCACAGGCTCCAGTGGAGGGCTTTTGCACTGAATCATGCCTCTTTTTGTACTGGTTCTGTGCAAGTGCCGGGCATTCACTTGCTATTGGTTTATTGGTTTCATTTTTCGTATTGCACTTCCTACATATGGGAGAGATGTTATTTCCGTCTATCGTACTTTGAACATATCTGGTTCTTAGGGCCTGATCTTGTGCCGCTGTTATCATTCCTTCAGTTTCCTTCTTTAGCTCTCCCCTCTGTAGCCATTGCCAATTGTCATCGCGGCTAGTTCTTTAGTCTGTCTCATGTATTGTCCGTGCATTGGTTTGTTGTGCCAGTCCTCTGTTCTTTCTGTCTTTCTCCTGTCTCTGTATATTTCTGGGTCTTCGTCTACTTTTATTAGTCCTTCTTCCCATGCACTCTTTAGCCACTCGTCTTTACTGGTTTTCAGATATTGCCCCAGTGCTCTGTTTTCGATGTTGACGCAGTCCTCTATACTTAGTAGTCCTCTCCCTCCTTCCTTTCGTGTTATGTATAGTCTGTCCGTATTTGCTCTTGGGTGTAGTGCTTTGTGTATTGTCATTTGTTTCCTGGTTTTCTGATCTATGCTGCGGAGTTCTGCCTTCGTCCATTCCACTATTCCTGCGCTGTATCTGATTACTGGCACTGCCCATGTGTTTATGGCTTTTATCATATTTCCGGCGTTGAGTTTTGACTTGAGTATCGCCTTGAGTCTCTGCATATATTCTTTCCTGATCGTGTCCTTCATCTCTTGGTGTTTTATATCTCCTCCTTCCATTATTCCCAGGTATTTGTATCCTGTCTCATCTATGTGTTTGATGTTGCTCCCATCTGGTAGCTTTATCCCTTCAGTTCTCGTTACTTTGCCTTTTTGTATGTTGACTAAGGCGCATTTTTCTATTCCAAACTCCATCCTGATGTCCCCAGATACAATCCTTACAGTCTGGATTAGGGTATCTATTTCCTTGATGCTCTTACCATACAGCTTGATGTCGTCCATGAACATCAGATGGTTGATTTTGTTGCCTCTTTTCTTGAGTTGGTACCGGCATCCATCTTCCGTAGTACTTTTGTCATGGGAATCATGGCTACTACGAAGAGTAGTGGGGACAGTGAGTCGCCCTGGAAGATCCCTCTCCTGATATTAACCTCTGCTAGTCTTATTCCAGAGCTTGTAAGTATTGTATTCCAGTTGCGCATTGTATTTTTGAGGAAGCTGATGGTATTTTCCTCTGCCCCATATATTTTCAGGCATTCTATTAGCCATGTGTGTGGTATCATGTCGAAGGCCTTCTTATAGTCTATCCATGCCATGCTTAGGTTGGTTTTCCTTCTCCTACTGTTCTTCATTACCATTTTGTCTATCAGGAGCTGGTCTTTTGTGCCCCTACACTTCCTTCTGCAGCCTTTCTGTTGGTAGGGGATGGTGTTTGTCTCCTCTAGGTAGTTGTATAGCCTTTCACTGATGATACCTGTTAGTAACTTCCACATTATTGGTAGGCAGGTGATAGGCCTGTAGTTACTGGCTATATTTCCCTTACTCTTGTCTTTTTGTACTAAGGATGTTCTTCCTGTGGTCATCCATTTGGGTGCTTGGTGATTTGAGATACAATGCTGGAGTTGTTCTGCTATTCGTGGGTGTAGGGCCTTGAAGTTTTTGAGCCAGTATCCATGGACTTCATCGGGACCTGGGGCTTTCCAGTTTGGCATTTTCTTTAGTTGGTGTCTGACTGTGTCTGTCGTGATGTCTGTGAATCTTTGTTTTATTCTCCCTGTTTCTTCTTCCTTGACTTCCTGGAGCCATGTTGCATGTTTGTTGTGTGATACCGGATTGCTCCATATGTTTTCCCAGAGTCTCTTACTTGGTTCGGCTTCAGGAATTTCAGGGTGGTAGTCTTCCCCTCTTAGTTGGCTGTATAGTCTTTTCTGGTTGGTTCCGAATAGTTTGTTCTGTTGGTATCCCTTATTTCTGTTCATGTACCGTTGGATCTTGTGTGCTTTGGCCTTAAGCCTCTGTTTTACGTCTTCTATTGTGTTGTTTAGTCCCCTCTCTTGTACTTTGTATTTCTCGTTGAGTTCCTCCCTTGTTTTCTTGCTTCTTAGCCTTTTTTCTGCCATCTCTTTCAGTTTACTCAAGTCAGATCTCATCACCATGATTTGCTTTTCCAGGCGCCTTTTCCAAGGAGGTTGCTGTTTTGGTTTCTGTTGGGTTGGTTGTGACGGTGGTGTTGGTGTTCGAATCCCCATCAGTTCTGCTACTAATCTTGCTCCTGCATATGTCAAGTTATTTGTTTCTGTGATACTGGTGGTGTGTATTAGGCCCATTATTTCATTGACCTCACTCTCCCTAAAATTTCTTGGTGTTGTAGGCTTTCATGGAGGGGATCTTTGTTCTCTCTGTATCTGGCTCCATCCATTGTCTAATCTTTTCTACCCATTCCGTCCTCTCTGTTACTTCGTCGGTGTTTCTTCGTGTGTCGTTGTTTGATACTTCATCCTCCCTGTCGTCTTCTGTGGCATCGTCTCTCAGTTCATCTTCGTGTAATTCGTCGTCGTGTGACATTTCCCTTTCCAGTTCTTCTCTTTCTGTTGGGGAGAGCCAGTTCTTTTTCTTAATGTTCCTTACTTGGTCTGCCAGCCTCTGCTCTGTTTGGGGGGTGTTATTCCTCTCATTCCAGATGTTGATCAATCTTCTTCTATATCCTCTCTCCGTCGGGTTTGCTTCTGATGTAGCATCTCCATATTTCCTTATTTTCTCTCTTGTCCATTTTTATTTCTTCCTTTTTGCCTCTGTAGCTCCAATCTCAGGCTGTTGATTACTGTCGTTGTGGTGATCAGTTGCTGGATGACGACCTCCAAGTACCTGACCGTCTTCCCCTACAATTGGGTTGAATACCTGGTTGCCGGACGAGGCTCCTCTGTTGCCAGAGGTTCCATTTACGTCGTTGTCGTTTATTCCTTCATTTCTTTCCATCATTGCTGAGTTTTGCTATTTAACCCATAGCTGGACCCTACCCCATCAGGGATAGGTACTCATTTACAGCTGAGTAGACTGAGGAAATTATGGTAAAGATCCTTTCCCAAGGAATCAACGCCGAAGAGAGCGGTCACCCATCCAACGACTGACCAGCCCCAATGTTGCTTAACTTGACTTAAGTCTATTGACGACCTAACCAACTCCTCCACGGCGCCACATATTATTATTATTATTATTATTATTATTATTATTATTATTATTATTATTATTATTATTATTATTATTATTATTATTATTATTATTATTATTATTATTATTATTATTACAATATAGAAGAAGGTTGGTAAACATCTGCAATGAGAGGAATAACACCCCCCCAACAGAGCAGAAGCTGGCAGACCAAGTAAGGAACATAAAGAAAAAGAACTGGCTCTCTCCAACAGAAAGAAAGGAATTGGAAAGGGAAATGACACACGGCAACGAATTACAAGAAGACGAACTGAGAGACGATGCCACAGAAGACGACAGGGATGATGAGGTATCAAACAACTACAGACGAAGAAACACCGACGAGGTAACAGACAGGACGGAATGGGTAGAAAAGATCAGACAATGGATGAAGCCATATACAGAGAGAACAAAGATCGCCTCCATGAAAGCCTACAACACCAAGAAATTAAGGGAGAAAACAAGTTAGGTCAATGAAATAATGAGACTAATACACACCACCAATATCACAGAAACAAATAACTTGACATATGCAGGAGCAAGATTAGTAGCAGAACTGATGGGGATTCGAACACCAACACCACCGTCACAACCAACCCAACAGAAACCAAAACAGCAACCTCCTTGGAAAAGGCGCCTGGAAAAGCAAATCATGGTGATGAGATCTGACTTGAGTAAACTGAAAGAGATGGCAGAAAAAAGGCTAAGAAGCAAGAAAACAAGGGAGGAACTGAACGAGAAATACAAAGTACACGAGAGGGGACTAAACAACACAATAGAAGATGTAAAACACAGGCTTAAGGCCAAAGCACATAAGATCCAACGGTACATGAACAGGAATAAGGGATACCAACAGAACAAACTATTCGGAACCAACCAGAAAAGACTATACAGCCAACTAAGAGGGGAAGACAACCACCAAGAAATTCCTGAAGCTGAACCAAGTAAGAGACACTGGGAAAAAATCTGGAGCAATCCGGTATCACACAACAAACATGCAACATGGCTCCAGGAAGTCAAGGCTGAAGAAACAGGGATAATAAAACAAAGATTCACTGACATCACCACAGACACAGTCAGACACCAACTAAAGAAAATGTCCAACTGGAAAGCTCCAGGTCCCGATGAAGTCCATGAATACTGGCTCAAAAACTTCAAGGTCCTACACCCAAGAATAGCAGAACTACTCCAGCATTGTATCACAAATCACCAAATGGGTGACCACAGGAAGAACATCCTTAGTCCAGAAAGACAAGAGTAAGGGAAATATAGCCAGTAACTACAGGCCTATCACCTGCCTACCAATAATGTGGAAGTTACTAACAGGTATCATCAGCGAAAGGCTATACAACTACCTAGAGGATAAAAACACCATCCCCCACCAACAGAAAGGCTGCAGAAGGAAGTGTAGGGGCACAAAAGATCAGCTCCTGATAGAGAAAATGGTAATGAAGAACAGTAAGAGAAGGAAAACAAACCTAAGCATGGAATGGATAGACTATAAGAAAGCCTTCGACATGGTACCACACACATGGCTAATAGAATGCCTGAAAATATATGGGGCAGAGGAAAACACCATCAGCTTCCTCAAAAATACAATGCGCAACTGGAATACAATACTTACAAGCTCTGGAATAAGACTAGCAGAGGTAAATATCAGGAGAGGGATCTTCCAGGGCGACTCAATGTCCCCACTACTTTCGTAGTAGCCATGATTCCCATGACAAAAGTACTGCAGAAGATGGATGCCGGGTACCAACTCAAGAAAAGAGGCAACAGAATTAACCATCTGATGTTCATCAAGCTGTATGGTAAGAGCATCAAGGAAATAGATACCCTAATCCAGACTGTAAGGATTGTATCTGGGGACATCAGAATGGAGTTTGGAAGAGAAAAATGTGCCTTAGTCAACATACAAAAGGGCAAAGTAACAAGGACTGAAGGGATAAAGCTACCGGATGGGAACAACATCAAACACATAGATGAGTCAGGATACAAATACCTGGGAATAATGGAAGGAGGGGATATAAAACATCAAGAGATGAAGGACACGATCAGGAAAGAATATATGCAGAGACTCAAGGTGATACTCAAGTCAAAACTCAACGCCTGAAATATGATAAAAGCCATAAACACATGGGCAGTGCCAGTAATCAGATACAGCGCAGGAAAAGCACTACACCCAAGAGCAAATACGGACAGACTATACATAACACGAAAGGAAGGAGGGAGGGGACTACTAAGCATAGAGGACTGCATCAACATCGAGAACAGAGCACTGGGGTAATACATGAAGACAAGTGAACACGAGTGGTTCAAGAGTGCATGGGAAGAAATATACAGAGGCAGGAGAAAGACAAGCAGAACAGAGGAATGGCATAACAAACCAATGCACGGACAATACATGAGACAGACTAAAGAACTAGCCAGCGATGACACGTGGCAATGGCTACTGAGGGGAGAGCTCAAGAAGGAAACTGAAGGAAAGATAACAGCAGCACAAGATCAGGCCCTAAGAACGATAGATGGAAATAACATCTCTCCCATATGTAGGAAGTGCAATACGAAAAATGAAACCACATAGCAAGCGAATGTCCGGCGCTTGCACAGAACCAGTACAAAAAGAGGCCTGATTCAGTAGCAAAAGCCCTCCACTGGAGCCTGCACAAGAAACACCAGCTACCTTGCAGTAATAAGTGGTACGAACACCAACCTGAAGGAGTGATAGAAAACGATCAGGCAAAGATTCTCTGGGACTAAGGTACCAGAACAGATAGGGTGATACGTGCAAATAGACCAGACGTGACGTTGATTGACAAAATCAAGAAGAAAGTATCACTCATTGATGTCGCAATATCATGGGACACCCGAGTTGAAGAGAAAAAAGGGGAAAAATGGACAAGTATCAAGATCTGAAAATAGAAATAAGAAGGAAATGGGATATGCCAGTGGAAATTGTACCCATAATCATAGGAACACTAGGCACGATCCCAAGATCCCTGAAAAGGAATCTGGAAAAACTAGAGGCTGAAGTAGCTCCAGGACTCATGCAGAAGTGTGTGATCCTAGAAACGGCGCACATAGTAAGAAAAGTGATGGACTCCTAAGGAGGCAGGATGCAACCCGGAACCCCACACTATAAATACCACCCAGTCGAATTAGAGGACTGTGATGGAGCAAAAAAAAAAAAAAAAAAAAAATTATTATTATTATTATTATTATTATTATTATTATTATTATTATTATTATTATATGTTTAAATGTGTTGGCGGGCTGCCATATGGAAATCTTATGCCAGCTTTACTCACTGTCCTATCCATGATTTTTTTATTCTTTTTATTGAAAAAGTTGTTGGAGATGGTAGAGAAGGGCTAGACTGGAGTAACATGATGTTGTCTGCCCCTCTTTCATAAGTTCTACTTCAACAGCGAAATTCTTCTATCATCCTGGTTTGGAATTAGTGCGAGCTACTCGTGTTAGTGCCCATATTTCTTCGAGACGCTTTAATGTCACTGTACCCAGTACCCCAGGTCTCTAATACAAAGCCATGGGAAAGTCATCCGGCAAATGTTGTGGATATTGACGCTGAAAAGCTTCAGTAATGACGTTTTGGTCTTGTTTTCTCACCAACCGGTTAATCTTTTGCTGGTTTGTCAATTTTACTTTTTCATTTATTTCCCTCCGTAAATCGCTTTACTTTTGACAAATTTCTCTTGCTTCATATGTTGGTCTCTTTGACTGTTCCGTTTGAATGGGAGCTTATATTGAACAAGTCCCTTGTTCAGGTTGTTGCAAACCTCGACTCATCAAGTCATTTGGGCAGCTTCCGGATGCAAATTCCCGAGATGTATACTATAGTAGATTCACATCAACCGTGCATTTGATGTCTAGGCCAGTCCCTTACGACGGTCCTGATTGGCTGTTGATAAGTCAATCACAGGGCTGAAAACTCTCACTCTCTCGAGAGAGTTCACGCA
>NC_087200.1:163751964-163759464 GCF_015104395.2 Macrobrachium nipponense
AAAAAAAAATAACACAGAAAATTAAGATTACTATAAAAACCGGCCAGTTGTGAGACTGTGGAAGAAAGATGGAGATATTATACAACGTTGATGAATAATTGAGAAGAAATGCCGCGATAAGGTTTGAATAGAGTTCATAGGAGGGAAAAGCAAACTTGAAAGGGAACGACGATGCCATAATCATGAAAAATTCAAAGCTCAATTTGTTTGTACTACCAAAAACACGCGTAATACTCCGCTTATCTACATTACCTAGTTTTACTACTCCTATTTTTAATACTGAGTTATAAGGGTTATCATTCATCATTTGAATTCAGTATCAAATACCAGCAAAATGTTATGACTACAACAATTGTTAATAACAATATAAATAATATTGCACTAATAAATTCCGAGCTTTTACTGCGCCACACATCCATTATAATTTAGAGAATGAAAGCTTTTAATTTATGAGAGAGAAGAGACCCAGATTTTCAAGTGGGGGAGAGAGAGATGAGAGAGGACGAGAGAGAGAGAGAGAGAGGAAAATGCTGACTCATTCTCCAGCGCGAGGCCATTTTCCTTAAAATTTATGACGGGGCTTTAATCAAGAATTAATGTTTTGCCTTTTCTATCTTCTTTGGTTGGACCGATAAAAAAATGTCCAAGATAAAAAAAATGGGGGGTGGGGGAGGGGGGGTGTGGGGGGGGGGGGAAATACCCAAAAAGAACATGATGATGAAGAATAATTATTTTTATGTCTCTCGTGAATTCCTTCGAGAAAATTCTGATACCAAGGAGAGATTTGATAACAAGGATACAGTAATCAGTCTACCTCCCTGAAGATATCTCTTCTTAATAGCCAGTAAATATTAAATAGAAAATCGCCCACTCATTTTTTAAAATGATTACTGGTTAGTCATGCAAAAGGGATCTATTTTAATTGATATTATATTGTTGACAATGTTGGGCTGTAAAATTATATTGACATATAATGTTCATATAATGAGCTGCAGTAATGCTCGAAAAGTGGATTTGGGAGTAATAGGGCAGTAAGAAAAATAGGGCATTTACTTTATACGGTACCACACACACACACACACACATATAATATATATATATATATATATATATATATATATATATATATATGTGTGTGTGTGTGTGTGTGTATGTATAATAGTGTGCGCGCATGTAAGTGCATGCACATACGAGCGCTTAAAATTCAAGTCATATTTTATTTTAATTCTAATGATAGCAAATTTATCAATCAAGCCACAATCATAGTCTACGTTAGTTTAAAAAAAATAATTTGAAGTCTATGTGCGATCTTCTCCATCAATCACAACTTTACAATCAACTAAGATAGGGATACTGACTAATATGGCAATATACATACATATATACACACATATATGCATATTATACATATATCTACACATAAATTTACACAATATAATGTATACATAAATATAAGTTAAGTATATCTTAGTTTTACCAGACCACTGAGCTGATTAACAGCTCTCCTAGGGTTGGCCCGAAGGATTAGATATTTTTACGTGACTAGGAACCAATTGGTTACCTAGCAACGGGACCTACAAGTTATTGTGGGATCCGAACCACATTGATTCGAGAAATGAATTTCTATTACCAGAAATAATTTCCTCTGGTTCCGCATTGGCCCAGCCGAGAATCGAACTTCGGACCACCGGAATGGTAGCCGAGCGCGAATACATAAATACAAACAATATACATATTTATATACTATAAAAGTAGTTTTACATAAACATTAGGAAGGAGCGAGTTGTAAATGGTATTTTACTTGTGATGTATATAGAGTATTTAAAAAGAATGTAATATATTTGTGCGAGAGTGAGAGTAGAGTAATGGTTTGTTGGAAGTCAGCGTAACGCAGGTGAATGCAATTATAAAAAGGAAAACAATATTGGTCAGTTTCGTTTCATTGTATTCTCGCGCTTTTAAACGATGCAGTGAGAACTTTGTGCCCGCAAGATGTTGAGTAATCAAATGAATGGCTCTGAATCTTTTTGTAAACACTGAAAATGGGAAATAAAAGGAAAATGGAGTAAAACAAATAGTAATCTTAAAAAAGATAAAAATAATGACAAAATTATGAAATAATATATATATATATATATATATATATATATATATATATTATACATATATATTATATATATATAAATATATATATATATATTATATATATTATATATATATATATATGTATAAGACTGTTTCTAATGCCACAAAGAGAACCACGTCAAGAATATCTTCACGTCTTCCGTCGAGACTTCCAGTACTTCAACAATAAATAATCATTTCACGCCTCTTTGACGAAACTCTCTTTGTTGAATGCTGTCACCGTCCTGTCGACGAATTTCTCTCCGGGAGATCTGGGAGAATCACATAAATTGTAAACAGCTATACATATTTTTGTTGAAGCTGCCAATCCATACATTTTCGATAAGAGAAGATTTCTTTCATATTTCACATTTCATATTAGGCTTCATCTTACAGGTTCACATCTCCAGATGTTAAACTATCATACTTGAATGGTCACTTTTAAACTCTGCATTTTCTTTTGGTTCTCAATTAGTTCAAGAGCATGTATTCAATGCTTATTATGTATAATTAGGACCTTATGATAGTTAGCTTACTAAAGGGTTACTTCAGTATTATAAGATCGTATTGGATGTTTAGAACTTGATATTTTTCTGGTACTGGTACTCAGAGTAAGATTAATGTTATTTGTTTACAGATCATAATTGCACACACACATAATTATATATATATATATATATATATATATATATATATATATATGTATATATATATATATATATATATATATATATATATATATATATATATATATATATATATATAATATACATGATAGCGCAAATACTCATAGAAGAAAACCCACTACGTATTCTATACATCAAGCTGCTAAGAATCTTTCACACAATATGAAATCAGTTGCACAAATCGAACTAATTTTTATGAAATCAGTTGCACAATTCGAACAAACTCAATGAAATCAGTTGCACAATTCGAACTAACTATATGAAAAAAGTTGCTCAGTTCGAACGAATTCTATGAAATCAGATGCACAATTCGAACTAACTCGTGATTGGGATATTCATTTCGAAGTAAGTATATGAAATCAGTTGCAAAATTCGAACTAACTAAACAGGCATTGGTACTTAGAGAGAGAGAGAGAGAGAGAGAGAGAGAGAGAGAGAGAGAGAGAGAGAGAGAGAACCTCTTGGTTGACATAACTCATAAAGACCAAGTGGGAAAATTTTTGACGGTAACCAAATCCAAATACAATTTCATAACAAGATGGAAAACCCCACTTATCACTGTCACTTCCATTATTATTATATAATAAACACTGACTATGTACACGAACAAAATATGCTTTCTATCCAAAGAAAATTCTGGATCCTTGAATAATTATATTGAAAAAATCTTGTCAGGCTGAAAGTATCTGCTTCTCGATGTTTCTCAACAAAACATAATAGAAAAAGAAACACTCTTATCAAAAGCCGATTTCCCAGCAAGAAAATCCATTGATTTATTGGGAGTTTTCGCATAGGGCCAGTGAGGTGGCGACCTCTTTGAAACGCACCCAAGGTAATGAAACCTGAGATGAACGTATACTAAATAGAAAAATATTATAGTTGAAATATATAATGGTTTTAGCAAAAAAGTGATTTTAGGATCAAGATCTTAAAAACCATGTTGGCTAATATATATATATATATATATATATACTATATATATATATATATATATATATATATATATATATATATATATATGTATATATATACAGTGGGCGGACTGGCCAGGTTGCCAGCTTGCCCGATGGCAAGTGGGCCCCTTACACATGGGACCCTTTACACCCATTAAGACCATGGAAAATTTCAATACTGAACAAATTCCTTTCTAAATGTAAGGTATATATATATACTGGTAGATACATATATATATATATATATATATATATTATATATATATATATATATATATATATATGGATACATACATACTGTATATACATATATATATATATATATATATATATATATATATATATAAATATATATATATATATATATATATATATATATATATATATATATATATATATATGCGACTTATGACTAGTTGGGCTCCAAGAGGCCCCTGGATTAGAATATTACTGGTTATTGTCCATTCCACACAACAGATGCGATTTGCATGACAGTGAGGAAAGTAAAGATTTATTTGTCACTAGTATATGCAGCATGGTAAGTGAAATCTTTTGTGAATATGATATGTTTCTATATGTCAATAGGAAATATCTTCAAACTCGAATATAAGAAAGAAATGGCTATTGTTAGAAGACAAAACATATATATCAATATAATTATGAATATATATATATATATATATATATATATATATATTATATATATATATATATATATATATATATATATATATATATATATATATAATATAGATATATATATATATATATATATATATATTATATATATATATATATGATCTATATATATTAGTATATATATATATATATATATATACTATATATATATATGTGTGTGTGTGTGTGTATACGTTTATATGCAGCTTTCTCTTTCAAAGAGCTGGGTAAAACATTCCTTATAATCAATCAAATCTCTCTCTCTCTCTCTCTCTCCTCTCTCTCTCTCTCTCTCTCTCTCTCTCTCACGCATACGGTGTGTGTGTGTATGTGTGATTTATATATATGTATGTATGAGAGAGAGCGAACAACTCACAAGTATCGTACAGCACGGTACAGGTACGGAACACAATCAGTCACTGTTGTCAAGATTAAAATATCACGATTTTCGTTAGGGTCATTTAGGTTGCCATCTGTTGATATCTTTTCCTTTATATAAGTTAACTAAGTATATATTACGCATATTAATACACTCATTGACACACGGGGACGATCCCTTATCTAAAGTGCATTGTGGGCATTGAAAATGACTATTCCTTGCAGCAACTGTGCAGTGGTAGGACTGCAGCAGCTCAACACGCCTCAGCCGTCATCCACGGACACAGTCAGTTCTGTAGCAGTACAGTAATGTATTTGACTAGTTACATGAAGTTTGTTATTACCTCCTGACTGACTTTCCCTTAAAGAAGTGAGTTGCACTGATTTTGTTGGTAACCTGTCCTTTAGGTCTATCAGCATCTGATAGATCTGGCGAAGATGATGAAAAAATGTCAAGGAAATGAAAATTCAAAATTATAATTTGTGATAAGCCGATCCTTACTGTACTACGGTCTATGGCAAAATAAGTGCAATGTTGATATTGAAACATGACGTAGCTATAAGCTTCCAGGGCCTAAGCACATATTTCTTATTTCGCTGAATAAAAGGAGAGAAGAAGTATTGAAGCAGAGAAGTATTGTTATGAGAATTATAGATATCATAAAGATGTTCAGCAAACAAGCACTTCCTTTTCGAGGTCACAGAAATGAATCGGCCTACACTTTAGATAACGATGTTTTGAATCGTGGTAATTGTTTAGCTAAAGTGCAGTTAATGGCAAAATATGACAGTACTATGGCAGCTCATGTTTTTTTCGGTGCAAAACAAGTCTGAGCAGAGAAATGAAAAACGATTTAGAACAAACCAAAAGGAAAGGTTCACAGTAAAGGTCGTAGTGGACTTGTTACATACCTGAGTAAAACAACTATAAACTATTTAATCAACATTATGAAAAATTGGGCAAGAAGTTAATCAACAAAATACTATTCTATACAGGTTGATTCAACGCAAGATATTTCATCCATTGATCGGTTTAGTATTATAATTCGATATGTGCTTAAAGGTAATATCTATGAGCAACTACTTTCCGTTGTACCAAGTAATGATGGAACAGGACAGGGACTTTTCGATCTATTAATCAAAACGTTACAACGTCATAAAATTGACCCAGAAAAATGCGTATCTGATCGCACAGATGGCTCTGCAAGCTACCATGGGCAGTACAAGGGTTTACAAAGTAGAATTGCTGTTGTGGCAGATCAACATGTTCATGTATGGTGGTATGCCCATGTTTAGAATCTAGTGATAACTGAGACTACAAAATGTTGTGTGCCTGCAGTTTCCTTTTTCAATTTGCTTCAGAATTTAGCTACATTTCTGAAAGCATCATACCAGCGAATGGCTGTATGGATAGAAGTAGTAGGAAAACATCTGGGACAAGAAAAAATGAAACGATTAAAGCTAATAGGTGAGACTAGATGGTCAGGGAAATCAAATGCAGCAACAACTGTATTTAGATGTTTTGATGATGCTTCTGTGATTACTTGTGTGGATTTATTGGTATGCTTAACAATGATTCAAGAATCAGACAAGTTTGATGCAAAAACAAAGTATAATGCAACGTTTTTCTTCAAAGTCTTGAAAAGTTTGAAACCATATTGACTGCATTTGCTTATTTGTATATATTTGAAACTACGTCCCCTTTATCAAAATACCTGCATACCAATGGATTAGATATGTTTACTGTATGGAGTTTGGTAGATACAGCTACAACAAAGTTGATGGAACAGACAAGAACATTTGATAATATCCACAGCAAGGCTTATGAATTTGTAATTAAATGTAATGAGGAAATTTCCCAGATGAATTTTAATGAACAGATAACATTTCAAATTGATGCTTTGGAAGATGCATTGCCCGTTAAGTTTAAAGAAAAGAAAGAAAAGATAAAAATGGCAGATGAATTTGCTAGTGATGAAGGAAGCTCCTCAGATCCCCCTGGTTTGGTTTTAGAATAAATGTGTTTAATTTAATAATGGATCGTATTCTTCAGTCACTGGAATCCCGCTTTGTACAACACAAACAGTTGTATAAAGATTTATCTAGCTTGGACTCTACAAATTTTAAAACAATTGCTGAGAAAGGTCTTAAAGATGAAGCATTGAGAGGAATTATCAAGTTGTTTCCACAAATCATCAGAGATCAAGTGAAATTGGAACTGTTTCTTTTGCTTCAATCTCTGATGTTTTAAAGTTATTGCTTCATGATGGTGAAAATGTGGGCAGCAGTTGCACAACAGTAAAACAAGGTACACGTACTTGCCCATCTTGTATACTGAAAATTCAAGCTTCCAACAGACTTCATGACATGGCATATGATAACCTTTATGAACTATATAAAATAATTTGCACATTATCTGTTACCCATGTAAAGTGCGAGAGGGCATTTTCAAAACTGAAGATTATAAAGACAAGGTTAAGAAATTCTGAGGAAAACTTGGAATCTGACATGTTACTATCCATTGAAAAGGAAATGTTACATGAGCTGGACAATGAAGTAATTATTAACAGATTTGCACAATCCTCCACTGAACTTAAGCGATTGCTCCTAATATAGTGGACTGCATGTAATAGGTTTTTGTAGTTTTTAGCTGTCTATATACAAATTGTGTAGTACAAGTA
>NC_087200.1:163766964-163786964 GCF_015104395.2 Macrobrachium nipponense
AAAACCTTCTTGCAAATCAAACTGCAAAATAAACTTGAGACCCCAAAGTACATTTCGTTGACTGACCGTTTTCTTCGTTGCAGGCAAAGGGACTTCCTACAACTAACTGATGTGATGGAATTGGGGTCCTTTCTGCACATCAACACTCCTACCACCACATTAATAATCATATAAAATCCTCACCATCAACATCATCAACAACAACTATAATAATAATAATAATAATAATGTGACTTGGTCAACATATAAAAAGGCAAAGTAACAAGGACTGAAGGCATAAAGCTACCAAATGGGAATAGCATCAAACACACAGATGAGACAGGATACAAAAACCTGGGAATAATAGGAGAAGATATAAAACACCATGAGATGAAGGACACGGAGACTTAAGGCGATACTCAAGTCAAAACTCAAAGCCAGAAATATGACGAAAGCCGTAAAAACATGGTCAGTATCAGTAATCAGATACAGAGCAGGAGTAGTGGAGTGGACGAATGCTGAACTCCGCAGCATTGGCCAGAAAACTAGGAAACACATGACAATACACAAAGCACTACACCCAAGAGCAAATGCAGACAGACTATACATAACACGAAAGGAAGGAAGGAGAGTGTTACTAAGCATAGAGGACTGAGTCAACATTGAGAGAAGATCGCTGGGGCAATATCTGAAAACTAATGAAACGAGTGGCTCAGGAGTGCATGGGAGAAAGGACTGATAAAAGTAGACGAAAACCTAGAAATATACAGAGAGGAAAATGATAAACAGTACGGAGGAATGGGACAGCAAACCAATGTACGGACATTACATAAGACAGAAGGGAGAACTCAAGATGGAAACAGAAGGAATGCTAACAGCGCTACAAGATCAGGCCCTAAGAACCAGATGTATTCAGAGAACGATAGATGGAAATAACATCTCAATCATATGCAGGAAGTGTAATATGAAAAACGAGATCATAAACCACATAGCATGAGAATGTCCGGCACTTGCACAGAACCAGCACAAAAAGAAGCATGATTCAGTAGCATAAACCTTTCCACTGGAACCTGTGCAAGAAACACCAGCTACCTTGAAATAATAAGTGGTAGGAGCACCAACCCGAGGGAGTGATAGAAAACGATCAGGCGAAGATCCTCTGGGACTATGGTATCAGAGCAGATAGGGTGTTAAGTGGCAATAGACCAGACGTGACGTTAATTGACAAAATCAAGAAGAAAGTATCACTCATTGATGTCGCAATACCATGGGACACCAGAGTTGAAGAGAAAGAAAGGGAAAAAATCGGAATATAAGGTATCAAGACCTACATAGAAATAAAAAGGAAATGGGATATGCCAGTGGAAATTGTACCCATAATCATAGGGACACTAGGCACGATCCCAAGATCCTTGAAAAGGAACCTGGACAAAGTAGATGCTGAAGTAGCTCCAGGACTCATGCAGAAGAGTGTGCTCCTAGAAACCGCGCAAATAGTAAGAAAAATGATGGACTTCTATGAAAGCAGGATGCAACCCAGAACCCCACACTATAAAAATCACCCAGTCGAATAGCACGACTGATAGACAAAAAAAAAATTATATTTTAGATACTCCACCAAACACTTGCAAAAAATTTTGTCTTGCACGGAATGGACCTGCCAATCGGCTGCTGAAATAAATTACCCTTCATAGATTTACTGCAATTCCCCGAGTAAAGAAATTGATTGCATCACAGTCATTAACAGTGTTTCAGGGATTTGTCGCCTAAGAACAAACATTGCAGAGCGACTCAATCGTCGACTTCGATCCGTCTAGCCATTAAGAACGACCTTGTTTGGTGTGACAGCATTCATACCAAGTCTGTCCATCAAGCGGGATGATTAGAGGAAGCCGCTACTGTTCGTAACACATATGCATAATAAATTCCATACATACATGCATACAAACTCATACAAATATGCATGAAGGGTAGGGTGCTCGGTTTTGTTTTGTAAGACCTACGGATCGTTAATCGGCGATACTAGGCAATCCAGCATGGCTCAATAAAAGGACATAGGGCTAGCAAACTCAGCCCTTGAGACATGCGGAGAACTTGAAGGATCAACCTTTTTAACGCAATTCCCTCTCAAGCGGGAAACAGTCGTGTGTTGATGCGTGATATATAAATCCATACATACACACACACACACACACACACACAAACGACTAACCTTATTCCAAATGTTTGCTTAAAATCTCAGGGAAAAGGCATGCATATATATATATATATATATATATATATATATATATATATATATATATATATATATATATATATATATATACATATATATATATATATATATATATATATATACTAGCCTCATTCCAAATACTGGAAAAAATCAAAAATCGAGGGCTATCACCTACGTACAGGCGCCAATCAATCTACACACACACACAATATATATATTATATATATATATATATATATATATATATATATATACATATATACATATATATATATATATTATGTATAATCAAGTAAAGAGATAAATATATGAATCTATGAATGAATGAGTGAATATCTAAACCTGCAGTCGCAGGCACCTTCAATCCGTGCACCCTTTGATACAAGCCAAGACCTCTTAGTAGGAGGATATAATGACAAAGCCACTCTGCTTTGAACTTGCATTACCTACCTACCTACACAAACACACACACACACACACACACACACACACACACACATCACACACAAATCCGAGAGCGCACTGGGTATAGAACGGCAAGCAATTGCATTATGGGAATTACCTTGGGTAATTGCATTACACCATTGCAAGAGTAACTTATTGCAATACAACACTGCAGCTTAATCTGGACAACGGCTGTATTCTTGCATAAAACAACAGGGAAGATATTAGTTGTTGATTGTATTGATCACGATGCAAGAGCTTATGTGCGCTAGATAAATGTTTACCAAAGGTAGTATCATTGTTAATTTAATCAATTTTCACTTCACTTCGGAATTAAAATTCACAAACTGACACGGGTCCTGTACATAAGAGAATGTATATATACATATTATTAAATAATAATAATGCATTCAAAATTAGTCCACTTTATACAAACGGTATGCATACACATGCTCGCACGCGCATACACACACACACACACATATAAATATATATTATATATATATATATATATATATATATATATATATATATATATATATATATATATAATGGATATGGGAAGCATTGCTATCAACCAACATGAAACAAGGAGCTGAAGGAGACGTCAAGAACTAGTATTTGTCCGTTTATCAAACATGCTGACATTTCGAGGACACAGCCTCATTTTCAAAGCTGAAAAACGTAATTATGATATAGAAAAATGTTACAAAGACTCAGAATTAAGATATTTACAAATTAAAAATAACTTTAATATTTTTTAATTTGTAAATTTATCAATTATGAGTCTTTGTAACATTTTCATATATCATACTTGCATTTTGTGTCCTCGAAACGTCAGCATGTAATAAATGGACAAATACTAGATCATGACTCTCCTTCAGCTCCTTGTTATATATATATATCTATACATATATGTATAGTATATATATATATATATATATATACACACACAAGCCCGAGCACATACACACCCACACACACACACTACACACACATATATATATATATATATATCATATATATACTGTATATATATATATATATATCTAGTTTATATAAAAACATATATGTGTGTGCGTGAGTGTATGAAAGAGGAACTAACAATGATCACACATTTCCTCTTAGACTTTAAATATTTATTTATCCCTGAGAAAAACCATAGGCGCATTCCCTGAATCGCAACTGTAACTTTGTTGACCTGAGCACTAAAATAAGTATCTGATCGCTGGTCGATTGTTTTGGGCTGCAAAGAGCTTGGCGAGACTGAAGCCCCTTCCACCCGAGGGACAAATGCACAGCGGGCAGACACTTGCCAATTTTTTGAGTGGATGGCGATCACGAGTGTGGTCCAAGTCATAGGTTCGCCTGCCTGTGACTACTGCCTCCCTTGGACGGTTTGATCTGGTAACACTGTTGAAAAGCAAGAGAATTACGGGCAAATCAGAGTACCCGTCGTTTCTTTGCACATCGTGTGGATGGGGCTTGAGGTTTGCAACCGCATCCCAACACACTTTCTGAGAACTAGAAGGATAACTCCTTTTGGATTGCACGGCTTCAATGTAAAGCTTATGATTATATATGTATAATAGTGTATATATTATACATATATATATATATATATATATATATATTCATATACATATATATATATGTATGTATGTAAATAACAAAAGAGCTGAACAACAAAACCTGCAGCCAGACGAAGAAAAGTATTCTCAGAGGAAGACTATCGCATAAACTCCTAATTGACTGCATTACGGTGCCGTCACTTCCATACTGATAAGGCAATTAAACGGCGGAGAGCAAATCGCCAATATCAAGCGGCTTATCTCTACATCGAAAATGACGGAGTGCGCATATGAAAACAAGTGTGTGTGTGTGTTCAGGCGATAAGCCAATACTGGATGGGATCCCAAAGACTTCGGCTTAACGGTCTGCATAGGTCACGGGAGACATGCACTGCAAAGAAGATTCGTGTAAGATATATGTTAGGAACGCGAGAAGGTCTGCGAGATATATAAGAAGTGGTAAAGAAGCGAATGACGAAGAATACGAAACGGGGTTTAACATTTGCACGCAATTACGTCCCAGTGCAGGTGTGCAGTTTCTGAGGCAGATGATTGGCTGGGAAAGTTCTTTCCGTGGGGACTCGTGCAAGATTAGAGAGTTAATGGGTTAATGGACGAATTTGACAGGGACTGGGATTTTCATCAGTGCAATACATGGTTAATGAAATAAACAAAACCAATTCTATTTGCGGATATCTAAGGTTTTATTATACTTAAAAAACAAATTAAAGTTTCTTCCTTATAGGATGAAAGAGAGAGACCTAAATGGTGAATATACATGCTTTAAAAATGCACTTTTTGAAAACACTGTATTACTGTTGCTGACCAGATGCGGCCGCATAGCTATACACAGACTGTCACACTCCCTACCTTTCTCGAGGTCCAGAACATAACTAGGAACTTGGAAGTCGGGTTAGATAATATTATAAGGTGTTTCAATACTAACAACAACAATGATTGACGAGCTACCTAAAAAGGCATAGCACATTAGAATCAATATTAACTTGCTACTTCCTGGAATTAGACCGGCTTCCAAAATCAAATGTTATCGTCTTATGCCCAACATTGAATCCCGACGCTTGAACGATGACAAAAAAAAAAAAAAAAAAAATCCCGTACATTTTTATTTATTGGCGTCAATATATATATATATATATATATATATATATATATATATATATATATATACTGTATATGTATATGTATTATATAATATATATATATATATTATATATATATATATATATATATTTATATATTTGTGACATACTGTATAGTAGTATGTATGTATATATATATAATATATATATTTATATATTATATATATATATATCACTATTAAATAATCGACTTTTTAGGACATACTTAAGTTACTAGAAGACTTAAAAAATTGAGACGACTGAGAATGTCTATTCCTCAGAGGGCGAGGAATTCAAGGGAGATAAAAACTTGAAAATGATTGAACCTGTTATAGAAGTTACCTGTAAATGATAATGGTAATCAAATAGCGAATGAGACAGACAAAAATCAGACACTATAAGATCGAACATGTTATAAATGTGGCAAAAGAAAATTAAACAAAAAGAAAGCTCAATAAAGTTTAACAAAAGCACCGTATGTTATTTCAGTTTCTACGTAAAAATATGAAAAGTAATATTCACAGCGTAGATGACTGAAGTAATATATTTCAACGAAACAAAATGAAAATCGAAGTTAGCATTCAACTATCATATGCAATACATCTTACTTTAAATTTCCGGCTAATATGGACAGTCTTCTTGATATGCATATTGCACTGTTCACGCATGGCTACTTTCTCGTTCACTTTATTTAAATACTCAAAGGAAGTCTTGCTGAATTATTTTTTTCGCTTGAAGGTAAAGAAGTCTTGTAAATGGAAATTATTTGGAAGTAAATCTCTCTCTCTCTCTCTCTCTCTCTCTCTCTCTCTCTCTCTCTCTCTCTCTCTCACACACACACACACACACACAAAATGACACTAATATCCGCCTGCACGAACGTTTTTTCATCACCAATTCTCAAAAGTACCAACGATAACACTTCTATACTGATCTCCCTAAAATCTGTCTTGATTGAGAGAGAGAGACATAGACTATCAGATGAGACGTTCTACATTCTACCACACTGGGTGCGAGGTTTACCCCAACAAGACCCTCCTGCATTTTAATTATACTATAATGGCACGTACTTTGACGGAGAACTAGTCGCTTGAGTAAGTTTTTTTTTTTCTCTCTCTCTCTCCCCCTCTTACTTCACCCACCATAATAAACTTACCACCAGGTACGTATCGCACTCACCTGCGTCAGAAGTGTCATAATGCACTTCACGTAGTGTTCACAGATTGCTTCACCTCAGAATCGTTCCTGGGATCTTTGTTGAAACAAGCGCTACTACTACTGCGTCACGAAGAAGGGGCAACAATTCAGTGTCATATGAGGTATTTCGTGGTCCTCTTCAATATTCTCAGGCGATATCAATAAACTATCATTAGTTGCGTTTTCTCAAGTCGACGATGCAAGTTGGGTGAACAAGATAAAAAACGACCTACTTCATGATCTCATTAAATATTAAAGTAATTACTGATCCGATATAGTCGACATGTTTCTATAATGCTTTCGCATGATGAACGGATGTCACAATCTAACATTGTTAAGCTGTGTCAATATGGCGTAGTACACATTCGGCTCGACGGATGGTGATCTGTGACCGGTGTTGAAACTTGGCTGTGCCACAGCCTCTGAATCGAGGCCTTCCTGTCTTTGGCTTTACATTTCTGAGTTTGTAAAGTGAGTAATTTGTGTTATTCGAGGCATCTATGAGATCTAACCGGTTTTGTTAGTCTTGTAAGAACTATTCTGAAGAATTCTATATTTTAGGTCGACAATTTTTTGCCTCTTACTATATCAGTATGTATCTGTAAGGATATCGTTTTTATAAAATATCCTGTGCAAATGCTGTCATGTGAGAAGCAACATTTATGAAGCCTTTTCCATGAATACAATTAATTTCGACAGATAATCTATTTCCAGGAATTTGCAGTAATTTTAGATATTAAAATCAATGAGATTATGCATTCTTCTCCTAGTGTATAACTCGTTTCAAAACGCCTGTTTTAACATCGATGAAAAAATAACTGCTGACCGACCTAAAATAAACGATTTAATTTCAATAATCTAAAATTCCTTTGTAGATACCCTACATTTTTATGAATGACTTATTTTTCAACCTGTTCTTTAATAAGCGACATACCGCAAAGCATCAATGGACCTACTAACTGTAAACACCACTTTGATACTTGGAAAAATCAATAAAAAATGCAATAAAATAAAAAGCAATAAATCATTTTTGAATACAAACCACATCATAAAGAGCACTTTTATAGCACTGAATCCATCAATGAAATTTTATACAGCAATGAATAGCCATCGACCACTTGCGTATTTGGTCGGCTGTTTGCGAACACATCTCAAATTACATCGAAAGTGACGATGCATGGAACTAAAAAAGGAAGAGAGAAAAAAATACTAAATCAGTGTAAAGGTAAATAATACAATTTGTTAGTTATCATTATTACAACATATTTGACTATTTTTGCTTTGTTGGAATATTATCTACCTTGAATCTGCAAGGTTATGTCATTGCAGTGTATAATAAGCGGAAACGAATGCGCGCGCTCGCTTATTCCCCTCCTCCACACACACACACTACGCACACGCACACGCACACATAGCTATATATATATATATATAATATATATATATATATATATATATATATATATATATATGATAATATATATATATATATATATATATAATATATATATAATTATATATATGATATATATATATATATTATATATTTATATATATATATATATATATATATATATATATATATAAATATCAGCAAGAAGATACGTTTAAGCATGTACCACATATGAGACCTTTCTCACTGAGCAATTGAGAGGATTTACATCTCACGCAATAAGTTTTTGCTTACTCGGGGAGTAAGCCTACAAACTACTTTGTTGTTGTTGTTGTTGTTGTTGTTCTTGATGTTCTTGTTGGGGGGGGATAAGAAAGGTCTATAGAAAAGCCTAAAAAGGTCTGGAAAAGGTGTTTCGCGTTGAATTAAAGATACAGGAATTTTAGGATAGGATGTTCAAGATTCATTTATTAGAATGAAAATGTAAAAAATAAACAATGTCCATGTTAAACAGTACAGAACAATTATCACTAATAAAATATGGCGTATTTATTTTAATTTTCGTTGGTGAAACAAGGATGTATTTAACCGTAGATTCTAAAACGCACCCCGAGTAAGCTGGAGGTCGGATCACATCTTGTTCCTTTAGCACCAATTTTCTACATATCTATTACTTCCACTGTTTAAGGCAAGGTGCGCCTTAATCTGGTTAGCATTTCTTCTTCTCCGACTAACACTACTACTACTACTACTACTACTACTACTACTACAAAAATAACAATCCATAACAAAACTAATAATTTAAGCATCACATACACCTTACAGGAACATCGGTAAAATTACCGTCAACAAGAGCAACATCAATACTGACGATAATATAGAAAATAAATCTGCAGACGAAGGAATACACCGTAATTGTTGATATTTGAAAATGTCGATGAGTTTCCTTAGAAACGCGTACAACAACTGCAACAGAATAACAACTGAAATAGAAATGTTGCCGAGAACTACACTTTTATTTTTCATTTTTTTTTACACGAAATGCATTGTGTGAAATATGCATCAATTAGCGTAGAACGACGTATTCAAGGTGTTGTTCGAACACACGGAAGAATTAGCCTCAAATGACCCCTTGACGATATGAAGCAGAAATGACAATTCCTTGAACAGTAATCACCGTCCATTAGCGGGTAAAACAGATGCAATCAGGACCCACAGGTTTGAATTTACCCTTATCTAGGTTGATCCGCGCATTAAGAGAGGAGCCAAAACAAAAGACAAAACGAGGGCGCAATCATCGCCCTTCGTCCCCCAGAAAAAGAACGGGACGTGGGGGTTAGCTTATCGTATTCATGTATTAGGAGCAGCGGGCAGCAAAACTTCCCAATGGCAGAAAGATGATCACCCTTCATCTATCTAAAGAGAAAAGGGGTTCGAGATATCAAGCAGAGTGCATTAACCGAAGCACAAGAACCTCCCTGTAAACATACAGAGATAAATGGTCTCGCTCAGTGCCAACCTTTGATCTGGCAAAACTTTTCCGTCTTTTTCTTTCACAGCGGGTGTTAAGTTCGGCTGGCCCGGGTTCAAGTGATCAGCTTTCACATACTCATTGTTTTTTTCTATTGAAGTATTAAGGAATTTCCTTATCTGGCGGGAACTTAAAAAATAAAAGCTATTTGACACAAATCCTCTATATAAAACAAAATTCGGTAATCATGTGAAACGTTTAATTATTAAGATGGCATAAACGCGATATATTTTACAAGTACAACTCCCTAAGTTTAGATTTCCAAAATCTGTGAATTTACGCTCACGATAGCGCAAGCCACACACACAATACTATATATATATATATATATATATATATAATATAATATATATATATAAATGCTTAAAAAATCACAGTAGATGCACGTGACTTCATTAAATAAGCGAATACCACAGGAAAATGAAAATAGTCAGAAATCCAAGCGCTTTCGTCTTTACTAAGAAATTCGTTCCTTGACAATGTCTTAGTAACGACGAAAGCACTTGGATTTCTGACTATCATTTTCCTGTGGTATTAGCTTCTATTATATATGTATATATATATATATAGATATATATATATATTATATATATATATATATATATATATATATATATATATATATATATATATATATATATATATATATATATATATATATATATATATATATATATATATATATATATATATATATATATATATATATATATATATATATATATGTATATATATATATATATATATATAATATATATATATATATTATATATATATATATTAATCTATTAGTATTAACGTATTGACGGTCTGTTTCTTCAGAGTAAATAAACTCTCAGATTATAGTTTACTGAGAAGGATGAGAGAAGTACCGTATGTTGTAGAAACGTACACTTATATATAATATATAATTTATATATATATAATATATATATATATTATATATATATATATATGTATAATATATTATATATATATAGATAATATAATATATATATTTTAATATATATATATATAGTAGGTACGTTTCTACAACATACGGTACTTCTCTCATCCTTCTCAGTAAACTATAATCTGAGAGTTTATATACTCTGAAGAAACAGACCGTCAATACGTTAATACTAATAGATTAAAATTTAATCGTTAATGGCATCGTAATACAACTGCAACCAAAGAATTCAACCGTTAGAACACACAAACACACACAAAAGAAACACAAAGGAAAAAGTTACCAAAAGCCCCAAACACCAAAGTCCACCAGATAACCAATGCCAAAAGAATTGCCCACTTATAATCAAACAACACTCATATTAGCGACCAGCTGATTCACCAGGGAGACAGGACAAAACAAGGACCACATCAATCCTCTAGTCAGGAGGAACGAAAATCCAAGACAACACTGATCTGGAAGGTTTAACATCAGAGAATAAATAATAGTATTCGATCCCGTACAACGAACGAACATCCATCCACCGCTATCAGTCAGGAAGAACGGACTTGAAAGGTGATAATAAGACACCTTCACTCATACTCACTCTTATAAGACACCTTCACTCATACTCACTCTTTCACGCCAGACGGGAAATTCTGAACATCAGTGAAACTTATCGCTCAACTAGACCATAATGAATATAGTTATTTTTTATTCAAACATACGAATAAAATAAGCAATGTTTAGTCCAACACGAAGGAAGAACCTTCATGTTCATGAATTATCATATGCCAGTTAAACAGTACATTTCCATACCTATGTACTGCATGTAAACGATCACGTTCTGATCATTCTTCTGCAGAGGCACGAGTCTGGAATTACAGCAAAGCTTATGACAACACGATTTCACAGTCAAGTAGTGAAAATATTACTTTCGGAGTCAACGTCCCCTTAACTTATTCGTCAATAATGTGATCTGAAATAAACTTTTGTAAATAACATAATAAATAACATTATAAATGTTACAATTATTTTGAGGCAATTTTATATTTTTCTACGTTAAAAGTAAATTCCATGGAATTAGTACATAACTTTCCATTGACCGAGAATAATCGACATAGCTAAAGATCGACGAAAATTTATATAGTAACTAAGAAAGAGTACAGTCACTTACATAACTTCAATGGATACTCGCTTAAATGTGCTGTCTGCAAACTGTAAATTTGCCATACACCCAACTTGTAGTATAAGTAGTATATATCTAAATTTCCAAATAAAAAGCTCCCGTATGAAAATTCTAAAAATGTGCTGAAATTATGCTTGCAGGAAATGAAATACTAAAATTGTCAAATACATGAATACATTTTATAAGGCCTACAGTCAACAAATAACTCTGAAAATTAATCCCAAAATCCAGGTGAAAAAGAAAGTTCTCAAAGCAAGACGAACAAGAGAGAATTTTTATTTAAATTTGGTTACATTTTTTAGTGATTATTTTAATTCATGAAAATCGAGAAAATCAGCTTTCAAGAAAATAAGACAAAGTCCTTCAGTTCATTCAAAAGAAATAAAGTAGACAGCAAAAAGTTTAGTGTGAAAAACTTATTTAGACTTTACAAGTAAATGATATCCATGTCCTTTCATGAAGTCGGGTAGGATAGTATTGTTTCTTAAAAATATCAGATGCTGCAACCTTTCTTTCTAAATAGTTCAGAAAAAGGGAAGTGTACTTTTATTTCAATCCTATGAAAACAAAACCAGGAGTCAGGTCGTCAGAATGCAGGCTCTAAAAAGCCAACTGGGAAAGGAAACGAGTTCTAAAATTCAAACCTGACGATACACACTAATTCTCGCCATCTTCTCACCAACAACCAACTTCGGCAAAAATAAAATAAAAATAAGCATATACAAAAAGAGGTCCGAGCTCTTTCCAGAGTGAAATGTTTATAGATCGTGGCGGGGCAATCAGGAGCTAATAACGCTTCTCGGTTTTAAAGACGATGTTACGAAAACCTGATAAAATCTGACGTGCATTATATTTCTAAAAGAGCAAAATAGATGTTTCCTGCCTTAACTGTAATTCGGGAGGGCGAACAAAGGTCCTCTCTAGCCCTCCCTCATCAGTGAACTTGAAGAATAAATAATAAAACCGAAATACATATATGGAGATGAGAAAAATAATTATAAAAAGAGGCAAGGGCTCACGTAAAGTTGAGTAAAGGAAGAACAGGCACGAAGCGACAGAGAACGGGGAGGGGGAAGGGGGTTGGGGGAGGGGTAAGGGCAGAAAAAGCCTGAAGCCCTCAGCCTTGTAATGAAGTGATCTTCATAGCCTTTCATTCGGGATGAAATATGTTAAGTGTTTTAGCCGTAACTTGATACGTTGTAGCTCAGGTAAAAGCCGCCCAGCCCAAGGTTTGCTCTCTCGCCCGTTCCTGTCATGCAGTAGCCTCGCCTCGTCTGCTCTCCTCTTGTTGCGAGCGAGCAGCGTCAGGTGGACTTTCACCATTAATAACTCTTATTTTCAGAGGGAGTAGGAATCAACGCTTGACAGAAACGCTACGGAGGAGAGTAAAGCAATTCCCGCAAGCTAATGTAGCGACAAAGGACAAAAGATAGGAAAATATTGTGTTACATAGTGCTGTTCTTCACAGACTGACCACGGGCAAAATGTCCTTAACATTTGCATATCACGAACGATAACACCTGTAATTCATGGATACATACAGCACAGATACGAACAAGAAAATCAGTAAATTCACTGGCAACATTCTGATAATGATACTTCCCGCAAAGCTATGATTTACATACGATATAATCGCCATTATGATTATCAGCATAAACAATAACATAACAGCCACCTTCCGAAAACTAGATTGGGAATATTTTTTATACTGTCACCACTGGTGTCAGGTAACTTAGTTTGACATCTGAAATGGTTAAAACAACAACAAAAACACTGACACACACTCCAGTCAATCAAACCATATCTGAAAGGGTGAAATAAGATGTTGGTTAACAGCTCCAGACTTCCTAAAAACATGAATAGTAAAACTGCTAAAATAAGGGAAAGCGCGAAAAGAACCGACACTATATTGTCCACTCAAAACCGTTTCAACAAGACCACACACACTTGCCCCAAGGCTGAGCAATCCACTGGACAAATCCATGGTATAGCTCCAAAAGTTATATTCCTATCTCTCCCAGATTATCTAATCACATATTGCCGGTCAAGAAATCTGCCTTTTGGTATAATTTTCGTTAAAAAAAAAATACTCGTAATTACTATTTATAATCCTGTTGACAAACGGATAGACAACAGCCAACAAAGCCTTGTTTGTAGATGTGATTATGTAGCAGGGCATACGGTTCCAAACTCCGATAATCCATCAAATACCGTGTAAACCTTAAGAATATTATTCCAATTAAATGATGAAATAACGACATTTTGAAAGATTATGGTACATGTGCCACCATTTTATATAATTTTCTTTCCCAACGTTCTTTCAAAAATGAGGAAATCCGCCCATGTCGCACGCAAGTCATGACTTCGTGCCTATGTTTAATTTCCTTTCTCTAACTTTCCTTTAAATTATGCCTGCCATGTATACTCTCTCTCTCTCTCTCTCTCTCTCTCTCTCTCTCTCTCTTTCTCTCTCTCTCTCTCTCTATAAGTTTAACAACAATCCAAAAATGAACAAATGAATGAAAATACACAAAAACTTTATCCCGTTAAGAAGGTTCCAAAGTGACTCGCCATTGATTCGAGTGTGTGCATGCGTACATAACGCTTAATCACACCCGGATGCAGCGTGCGTAATCTCACATATGCATACGTGCGTGCATGCAGGCCCGCATCTGGAATTACAAATGGCTGTTGGTATTCCGTTGGCTTTAGGGGTGCAGAGGAACGTAACTCATTTCAGATTATAGTGGTAACTTTAGTATTACAAGTAGCGGTAGCAAAAGTAGCAATACACTAGTAAAACTAAGTAAAGAAGGGCTGTTACTTTAGAAGGAGCAGATTATTATTATTATTATTATTATTATTATTATTATTATTGGTACTAGTAGTAAGTAGCATTACTTGTAGAAGTAGTAGCAATGGTAGCAGTAAAAGCACCGAGAAGAAATATGCTATTTCATATCACTATGTAGCAGTATCAAAGTACTAGAGAGAGAGAGAGAGAGAGAGAGAGAGAGAGAGAGAGAGAGAGAGAGAGAGAGAGAAGACATTTCCCTGGCTACCAATGACAATGAGATGGCCAGTATGAACGGCTTTCCATTTTTTCCCCAATGACTCTCTCTCTCTCTCTCTCTCTCTCTCTCTCTCTCTCTCTCTCTCTCTCTCTCTCTCTCTCTCCTTTGGAGGGTGTTGGGCATCACGATTTTATTTCGCAGCAAGGTGATCAATATCCCACTGGGAAAACTGGCCACCTCTAAAACTCCTGAATATCGAAACTCAGCTCACCCCCCAAAAAAAATAAATAAATCGATAATAAAACTATAAATCCGAGCAGGACAACATCTGAACAAGCTTCGCTTTTTGTGGGCAGGTCGTTGAGGTGAGCAACTTAAATGTTCTTATCTAACCATAGGCCGAGCGAAATCGGAAAAAGAAATGAAAAAAAAAAAAAAAAAAAATTGCGGGCGATTCTAAGGTAAACGACATATTGCCTGAAATGAAAAGGCTTTTGCTGAGGAAAATGTAATCCAGAGGGAAAATGGCTGGGCGGGAAAGCAGTTGCACCGAGATCTGGCGACATTCTACCACTCCCGATACAGTTAACTAGAGAAAAACATGCCAGGATTCCGCATCAGCTGGGTATCGATCGAGATACCCGCAAGATATCGCTCTGCCTAAATGCCAACCGTAGTCAACATACCAGCATACCGACGTTAAGTAGCATCTCTTAGCCTACTAAATACCAACAAGTCCATGTGACAGTTGGTATTGCAAGCACTTCTCTACAGTAGTACTTCAGTAGAACGCTCTCTCTCTCTCTCTCTCTCTCTCTCTCTCTCTCTCTCTCTCTCTCTCTCTCATGCAAGTGTGCGAGGAACTCTAGACGTTAGCAGAAAAAAACTTTCATTAATTAAAAATCTTGACGCCTGAACAGCAAGAAGCAAACCAATCTTAATTCATCTTATCGCATTTCCGAACTGCTACATTATCTCTCGTATATATTTAAAGTTTACTGTGGCATTGACGCATTTATAATAGTCACCAATATTGCTACAGGTATTATTAAAATTTAAGGATATTATTACTACAAACATTACTAAAATTGAAGTAAATTATAGACCAGAGGCAGTATATCAAGGTGCGCTGCCTATTTGGAAACAACCTCCAACTTTTTGTAGTGTTTCAATCATAAGAATCATCATAAAAGTGGACCTTATCTTCTAATTTACACTCTCAAATTTTTTTTTTTTTCATGTACCGCAATGTAAGAGCCCCTGGTACTGAACGTCTACCAGCCATTTCCCTGGGGTATTCGCATATATATATATATATATATATATATATATATATATATATATATATATATATATATAATACACACACATATATATGTGTGCGTGTGTATTATATATATATATATATTTATATATATATATATATATATATATATATATATATATATATATATATATATATTATATCTATATATATATATATATATAAACCACATTACGTACATGTATTGTGTGTGGATATCGATAAAATGAACCTAGACATATTACACACACTCAATCCACGGCCAAGTTCATATAACTTGCCTTGTCTCTCGTAGCGAAGGCTACTTTGATCTTTATTTAACATTCATCAGGCGTATTTCCAACAATTTCCTGGGTCCATAACCTGGGAATGTTCACCCCCGAACCCCCATTTGCATAATAAATAAAGAACAAAGCCGAGTATTACAATGATTAAATATTCAGAGCTATTTTTCCAGGGGATTTACATTAATCTCTGTCTTCGTCGCTTTTTAACCTGAGGGAAAGCTATTCCATCCTCTCATTCCCTAATTTCCACAAAGAAATAAAACATGATTTTCCATTTCAGTCGTCCTGCCTTCTTTTAAATCCTGCTCTGTGGGAAGAGACGGGATTATTCTTATTCGCTTTAATACAGATTGTGGCGCATTTGTGCTCTCTTCTTTTTTTTGGTTTTTTTTTTGCAATATGGTCTAGACACATTTTAATTTTTAATAGTTTGTATAAATCAGTCGGTTAGTCTATTCAACTTGAGCGATCACTTACGCCTGTGGTTGATATATTTGCAAATGAACTATGCAGAATGTACCTCACGGATCGTTCGCGAACAAGTCTGGCAAATGTTTACACAAAACGTCCGTATGTCAAACGTTTTTGTAAGCAACGTCAGTTTCAGTGTGCGGAAAGACCGAGAGTTCGTCGGTTACGTTTGTTTTGTGAAATAGCATATTTCATATAATAGATTAAGTTACACGTACACGAGAAAAAACGTAAATAATCGTTTTCCCGACCAACACTGAAATTTTTGAGAATCCACACTTCGCTAACGAAATATCCTTACAGAAAATTCTTTCTCTCTCTCTCTCTCTCCTCTCTCTCTCTCTCTCTCTCTCTCTCCTCTCCTACTCTCTCTCTCTCGCTGAAACTAACTTAAGTCGCCTCCTACAGGTTTTATCCCGACCTGCTGAAATAATTTCTCCTGGACGCTTCTTTTGCAATACCCTCTCTCGTTACCACTATATAAACCCGAAGCCGGTTTGAAAACTCTCACAGTCTCGACCGAAACACTAATATGATTCTATTCTCTCTCCGCTATATAAATTCTGTTACCACGAACTTTGAAATCCCTTACCCGAGACTAGCAAAACTTTCACTGACATCTTTTGAAATTTCTCTCTCTCTCTCTCTCTCTCTCTCTCTCTCTCTCTCTCTCTCTTTCTCCTTAACTTCTGGCTTTGATCGAGATCCCTCTCTACCCCCTTAATTTATTCTGGCTAATATTTTTCTTTCTTCGGAGATGACGGGGATAAGCCACACCAAAGCCTACTCATCACTTCGTAAGTTTTTCGTCTTTCAGAAAGTTTTCTTATTTTGACCCATCGTTCTTTATCGTTCAAATTCCACTCCCGATTTTTTTTTTTACTATTCTTTTACGTGGAAGCCTTTTTCCTCACTACCATTTCTTCTCATTTTCGCGTTTTCCACCAATTGTGGTATCATGGAGAGGGACAGTAAAATTCATAAAGGCCTTTCGACAATCTGTGAAAATCAGTCACAGAACATTGGCTATCAGTAATAATTTAGGATTGTACTATCGCAAACGGCCATTCTAGGTCAAAATGTTTAATTTCATAAAAAACATTATAAACCACAGTTCTGTAATTGGTGATCGTCATACCTCTTAGCTTTATCATTATTATATATTATTATTATTATTATTATTATTATTATTATTATTATTATTATTATTATTATTATTACAGAGGGGATATATCCAAAGAGTACTCTTCTTCCTCTTCTCCCTATCACTTGTATTATTATTACTATTATTGTTTAAAAAATATCCACAATTATATATAAAAATATATTTCTATGTAATAAAAATATAAAACAAAGACTTTCGAACACTTGAACGGTGTTCCTCATCAGTGTGACGTTAAAATGTTACATTTTAACGTCACACTGATGAGGAACACCGTTCAAGTGTTCGAAAGTCTGTTTTATATTTTTACATAGAAATATATTTTTATATATAATTGTGGATATTTTTTAAACAATTTGTTTTCACGGAATTGTGAATTTCTTAACATTATTATTATTATTATTATTATTATTATTATTATTATTATTATCAATCCGTATGCAATACCCGATTCATTAGATAGTGTGATTTTTTTATGACTCGATATTTTTTTGTTTTGGAAGAAGTGATAAAATTCCGGTCATCTCCTCATATACATATGAGAGATCCTAAAATGGTGTTAAGAGCGAATTATTGAATTATAATGGCATAACATTGCTTAGTAAACCTGGGAGAGTATGGATGAAATTTAATAGAACTAAAACAATCATCAGACTGACTGACACTGATGAGGGAGTGGGTGTTAATTAATCATGATGAAACAGCTGTAGGAGATGTCAGGGGTTTTCTAAAAGGACAAAACCAATAAACCGAATTTAGGAAACAAATTGACCGAGCTACAGTACTCGGAGTACTGAGTATGTGTGGCATACATTGTATTTTTCCGAGAGAAATGAGATAATTTATATGAAAAAGCAACGCGTTAGAATATGTAAAAGAGAAAGTGACTGGCGTTGGATAAAAATGGGTCTCCACAGAAAATCTTTGCAGCGGGATTGGTGAGGGGAAATGAGGAAAGCAGAGAGAGGGGTGTCGGATCGTTCATGTTTATAAATATAATACCAAGGTATATTTACAGGGCCTTGATGATACTGCTATAGTAGATTCACATCACTCATGCATCTGATTCCTAGGTCAGTCACTTGCGACACTCCTGATTGGCTGTTGATAAGCCAATCACAAGGCTAGAAACACTCAGTCTCTCTCGAGGTTTCACATAGGCAGGATATGTCTTTCAAAAGTGTCCCTCAGGAGAGGAAAAACATACATCCTGCCTATGTGAACTCTCGAGAGAGACAGAGTTTTCAGCCCTGTGACTGGCTAATCAACAGCCAATCAGGAGCGTCATAAGGGACTGGCCTACGCATCAGATGCATGGGTGATGTGAATCTACTTTAGTTGGTGATTGATGGCGAGAAGCTACTGAGACTCCTTTCAGAGTTGTTAAAAAACTGATGTAACACACTGCAAAATCAAAGTGAGTTGAAGTCATGAAGATGCAGCTAAGAATTTTGTCCATGATAACTTAAATGTATTGATTTGAATATCGAATTTTGACCAAAGGCCAAGCACTGGGACCTTTGAGGTCATTCAGCGCTGGAAAGGAAATTGAGGATAGGTAGGTTTGAAAGGAAAGGGTGGATAGCAAGATGGAAGAGAGATAATAATAACAGAGGTACAGTAAAAGGAACGAAAGGGGTTGCTAAGGGCCCAAGACACGTTGCAAAGAACCTTAAGTAATGCCAATGCGGTGCACTGATGGCACTACCCCCTTACGGGGAATGAATCACGGAAGTGGCCGAGTCATACGCGCACTTGTGGGAAAATATAAACAAAAAAAGGATATCTTAGTTTAACTAGACCACTGAGCTGGCCCGAAGGATTAGATACTTTACGTGGCTAGGAACCAACTGGTCACCTAGCAACGGGACCTACAGCTTATTGTGGGATCTGAACCATATTAAATCGAGAAATTAATTTCTATCATCAGAAATAAATTCCTGTTTCCGGGTTGGCCGAGCCGAGAATCGAACTTCGGACCACCGGATTGATAGCCGAGCGCGAAAACACTCGTCCAATGAGGAACTTTTGAGAAAAGATAACAGATGGCAGAAGACAGTTACAAAATTAGTGAAGCAGGAAATTTAGCAGGAAATCTGAAAAAGGAATCTTGTCTTGGGAGTAATATTTTCGATGAACCGACTTTTACAGAAGCG
>NC_087200.1:163789464-163796964 GCF_015104395.2 Macrobrachium nipponense
GGGGCTGTAATAGAATAATTAATTTCTACAGTACCTTCGCAACCCCTTAATAAATATTTAGTATAATTCCTAATGATACAAGGCTGCTTCAGTACCAAAAACCTTTGCAACTGAAGTAATGTTTGCGTCGATAGCTATGTTAATTCCCTCCGAAAAGAAGACCTGTCTAATTTGCCTACTCAGTTCAGAAATAAGGAAGATCAGCTTTATACGTCTTCCAGAAGATTCTCTCTGCTTTAAACTTTTCTTTCTTAAAGGCTTACGCCACATAAGGAAAACTTGAATTTACTCAGCAAAGAACGCTGTTGCTTATTTGTGATACGAACCACGCCAAAGATCGCTTCCAAATGAGAACATGAAACATTCATTCATTCTCTGATCAATATGCACTTTCAGTCACTCATTTCCCTTTGGCAATTGCAATCAGTTATCCTCTAAACAATACAGATCTCCTCTTTTTCTACGTACCAGCATACGCACAGTAGTAAAACGCGTGACGACTAAATAATATTCCAGTTTTGTATCTTAAAAGAGTTTGCTGACAAACGTGCCCTTGTGATATTCACTTTGTTGCACTTCAATCTCCAAACTTTCTTGGGGAATGGAAACCGGATCAATAAACTCTGCTCATATTGACACTGCTTCTGCCAGAATCATTATCTGAATCTCTTAGTCATTTTCTGACTTCTCCCACTGTTTCAATGAGAGCGGGTAATTTCTCCTTGCGAATTCTGGTATGGCATCACTAATCGGTTGGACTAATTACAGTTCTTATCCTGATCTCTGGCAGCTTCTCTTTATTTCCCGAAGACACGCCTCTCCTGTCATGAATACTCACTTTATACTCCACTATTCTTGTTTATCAACTGTATCTAACAGTTCCTGTTCTTTCTTATCTTCTTTATTTTTTTTCTTAATGAGGATTAATTTTCTTGTAAAGCCTTCTAACTTTTGATACTCCCGCAAATGATTGCGTTTTATATGAACTCTTCCCTTATTCTAAATTTTCACACGAAATTTATTTCCAATTATTTTTCCTCCTTAATAGGTCTTCAGATTAAAGCTGTAAGTTGTTATAGCAATGCCTCTAAAATAACGCTCCTTCTCTGGTGCCTCTGTATTTCACTGAAGAATTCCTGTAATGTTTTTGAAAGTAATTACGAAATTAAATCTCACAATATAAAGATTCCCATATCAAATAATTAACCTGTAGACTGTCTTTTCTATAAATATGCTTTGGGTATGTCTCTATTGGACAACCCTTATATATTCATGCAGAAATCATGTATCCCTGCACATAATACTGGTTAATGTCTAGTAGGACTCCTTCATGAGGGAAGTTAATCTGAATCGTTTCATCTTTCACAGGGGAGCAAGTATCTGTTCTATAGACTTTTTAAAACTACTTTTAGATGCTGTTTTAAAGTCTTACTGATTAATGTCTTATTCCATAATAAACCTTTTTCAGGTCCACGTGGGTCTTCTACAGATCTTCCCATTTATTCTAATATTTGTCACCTAACTGTGCTATACTGTAAACTAGAGCCACAGATCTTCCCTTATAATTCCTTCTGTCGCCTATATGAGTCTCAATGAAAACCATTTACTGGTATACTGAATAATAACATTCCCACAGTTCGTAGTTTTCTCTTTTACCTTCGTTTTAAAATAAGGAACCATTGTGCCTACGATCTACTATTCTTTCGAACCTTGCAAACTGTGGTCAGCATAAATTACACTTTCACTACCGCAAGGCAACACCTCACTAATAACTATCACCTCATTGGGGTCTTTCCTTTCTTTAACCTTCAAGTCGTCCTCTCCTTCCTTAACAGTCATTTCCACAAGACCTCCCAATCTTAGACCAGGTTCCTCCACTTCTGCAGCGCCAGCTCCCTTTTATCCTCTCTTATTAGAATAACAATATCTTCGAAACATTCACTCCATAGACCTGAAGTTCGCACTCACTTCAGACTAAATATACTTTGCATGTTTTAATTAAGAGATTTTGTTCACTAACTTTCATCTTTCGAATGCACAACGTTGTAGAACATTTCGCTCTCCCTTAAGTTCTCGGTTCACCTTCTCCCATTTTTTTTCTGTCATCTTTTAACTCCTGCATAGCTGTACATATTCTTATATTCTGTTATACAACAACACATAAATGAATCTTAGCTAGCATTATCAATTTACTGTTCTTGTTCCTTATTTCTCTATATGCCCACATACACTCCTCTACTCTCTCTCTCTCTCTCTCTACACACACACACACACACACACACAACACACACACACACACACATATATATATATATATATTATATATATATATATATATATATATATATATAATATATATATATATATATATAGATAATCTACGATATATGAACCCTGGCCATAAAGACAAGACATAAAGAACCGATGCCGTCAGCAACGTCCATTAACGCTCGCATTCCTGAGCCCTGAGTTTACAGCCTCTCACTCAATACGAGTTTAAAAGAAGAAGAAGAAGAAGAAGAAGAAGAAGAAGAAGAAGAATGAGGAGGAAGAAGAAGAAGAGTTGAACAATCTTACTCACGCTTCAAAGTAGGATCCACCACCAGCATGGAAAGAATTTAAAACTGCTACCAATAACGGTAAAAAAGAAGACATTCGTGTTAATATATTGTCAAATACATATGGGTCATGCGTTTTCTGCATTATGAATGCAATAACACAGGAAATACAGTGAAAGGAATATAGAATTTAGGACACAGGCAAAGTACTGGGACCCAGTACTTTGAAAGGTGTAACAGGAGGAAAACCTTCCAGTTGCACTAGGAAAAAATTCATAGGAGAGGGTGGAAAGTAAGATGGAAGGATGGGAATATGAAAGGAGATACAGTAAAAGGAACGAAAGGGGCTGCAGCTAGGGACCGACGGCACGCTGCAAAGAATCTTAAGTAATGCCTACAGTGCACTGCATGAGGTGCACTGACGGCAATAACCCCCTACGGACCACACATCACGACGAAATATACTTGTACACGGAGAAGTTTGCTAAAATATATGCATATGCATATGTATGGCGGTTTGAGAGAGAGAGAGAGAGAGAGAGAGAGAGAGAGAGAGAGAGAGAGAGAGAAAATTACTTCAGTAATTCTAAATGTAAATTTCGAATATAGATTCAATTAATTATTTGACCAGGCACAAGAAGTATTTCTGAATTCCGTATATGCTCAACTCTCATCTTTATCTTCTTTATATATTTATCTATATGATACATACATACATACATATATATTATATTATATATATATATATATATATATATATATATATATATATTTATATAATATATATATATATATACTTATATATTATATACATATAATATATATTATATGAATGTGTGTGTATGAGAGAGAGAGAGAGAGAGCGAGAGAGAGAGAGAGAGAGAGAGAGAGAGAGAGAGAGAGCGAGAGAGAGAGAGATGAGAGAGAGAGAGACTATGTTTGAGTCAATTACAAACTTTTCAATTGCTTCCATATATTTTCTTAAACGTAAAACTGTCAAAGAAACACATCTTAGTAATTACAGCCCCAGATTCACTTGAAACAAAATGACACCTTATAGTATCACAGAGAAAAAAATGATGTCTAATAAATTTCAAAATCTACCCCTCTCTCCTCTTCATTTCCTGTTATTATGTATGTACCTTATAAACAATCTTACCGGCATAAAGATTTCCAGCAAGTCAAAATGAGCAGCAAAATACAATCATCATCAGTGACTTAGAATGAGAAACATTACAAAGGTTCCATCAAGGACCGAAAACAACCCCCGAATCGCAAAGCGTACAACTCTTACACCGAAATACACACCGACTTGCTCTGTAATCTTCAAGACAAACCACAAAATACCCCATAAAACCATCATTACCTTATTAGCCCATCTCAAAGTTATTTATGAGGGGGAATCAGGCATAATTCAACGTTGAGGTTAATGTAATAATTAAGAAAAGGGGAAGAAAGGGCGACAAAAACTCTTCCTTGTCAACCATGATGGGAAACAAGTTGTTTAGTCTGAGAGGAAAATCATATGCCGTAAATGAACATTACGTATATTACGGCGAAGTCATCTAAAAATTCCATTAGGGGAAATCAAACAATTTAGACCTTAGACAGAGTTAGGACTCCTTAAACTTTTCACCTTTTCAAACACGTGACAGTGCTACAAACATCGCAGCGCAAACTGTGATGATGATATCCACATTTTTGGTAAGACACCTAAAACTCGGTTTTCAATTTCTCTCGATGCCTCGTAAATTCACTGATAATCCACGCTGAAACAATTCTCTTGGTTTACGTGAAAAATTGAAGTGTTTCTTAACCCCACCCCCAAAGGGTTACATTTTAATTTTCCTAAACTCCAACAGCTCTTGTTAAAACACTTAAAACCTGGACTACCTGGGAAAATATACCTCATTCATTTTAACCAACTGTTGTAATATACGTCCACTTTTAAAAATATAACTTAAATTATTGATGATTTGTAACGTGTACATACAAAGAAGTCTTGTGTGACTGGCAGTACAAACAATGCTGCCACCAACATAAGAAGAGCTTCCAGATGTCACTCGTTGTAGGTTGTGACTTACGTAATTATTGAGCTTTCAAAGGGATCATTATAAATTTCCTTATCTGGGTTTAATGAAAGGGCGTTAGCCTGAAGATCATCAAGAGGTTTTATATATACCAATTTTTCAATACCCCGCCCTTATTTGATTTGCATTTCAAGTCTATGGGCACGTTCACATTTTTCAATATCAACAGTATTTTCTCGGATCGTTAAAGGAAAGTTAATGCTTTTTTTTTGAGGGGGGCTTCCTTATAGTAGTTTGATAATCACTCAGAAGCTATCTTCTAAGGAAAAACGTGTTATTCGCCACATAAAAAGACTCCCCGCAAAGTCAATAGTGCTGATGCAGTAGTTGTATTGAACAATCCTTTTAAAATATTCTACTTCTCAACAACAACAACAACAACAACAACAACAACAACCAACAACAACAACAATAATAATAATAATAATAATAATAACCTCTAGGAAGAACACTCTCATTCCAACAAACTTCATGTTAAAAAAAGAATGGCAGTCTGGATGTCGATGACTTTATATTGCAGTTTCTCAGTTTCTCGAACGCGTTTCTTCCTAACAGCAGGTAAATTATCTAACAGTTATTCAAAGTTCATTTATTCCCTAACGTATCGGTAGTATTCTACTATTTATTGAAAGGCGAATGAAGCCAGAGGTACATTTATGCCATATTTATACCCGCAAGACTTTATTGAAATTTTGGTCTACTACTACTACTACTGTGATGATGATGATGATGATGATGATGATGATGATGATATGAACCACACAAACCATCCTTCCGACAAACGATTTTGTATCATTACAGCAGACCAGTCACGTATCTTGTACAACAGATGGAGATATTAACAAGACAGTGTTCTCGGACACCTGCTGTGCTCAATACCTTTTCCGATAAAAAGATAAATAAAAACATTGCCGGTGGATTTGTTTTCGTGGTTAATATATTTACCAGGGTGATACCACCATGTGTAATGCAGATAAATGCCTCAAACTTATGCAGACCTCATTTAAATGCAGCAAGCATCAGCAATTTGTCCAGACTGACATCCCCTAGAATGAAATTAAGACAATTTTATCATAATGTGATTGTGGGATTTCTCCTGTGTTACGCTATCACGGAAGAAAGTTAATCTGCCCAGGAAGTTATGGTAGCACCACAAAAATTATATATATATATATATATATATATATATATATATATATATATATACATATATACATATATACATATATACATATATATACATACGAAATTACACAGTTACGCATCTCTCTCTCACTATGCACACAAACACTAACCCACCGTCCCACCAACACAAACTTATTAAGGAACAGGATGCTAAATATCCATCGTAGCATTTTAAGTTTATGGGCCAAATTTTCGAGACGTTAAGTCTCTCATCATCAGGGCTGTAAATTATACAAATTTAACATATTAAAAACAGACTTAGTAAAATGACTACTACGAAAGTTAAAATCGTAAAAATGCTAAATAATCTACATTAAAACAGAGTGAAAAAATAAAGTGAAATATAAGCATACATCCTGTTCCTTCTAAATCTGCGGCATTCCAGATGCCCAAACCTACCTGTGTGTGTATGTGTGTGTGCGCGCGCGCGCCTTTTGCCAGCCACCTTAAGAGTGAAAAGGCTTATCATCTTTTAAATTTGGTTTATTGCTCACTTTTTTTTCCTTCCTTTAAGGAAGAAAACTGATATGCACAAAGTTCATAAAACTCTTTAAAAATAAGATTATGATGAGTTTGGTCCAAATTCATGCTGCATACACCAACCCTTCAGGGGCCTCATTTCTGGTCCGTAAATAACATGATGTATTATCTCTGTTTTGCTTCGTGTGTCTCTATTTCTACGGCCCGTCAACTTGATTCGCTCTTGCTCTCCCGACCGACCGACCTGTCACTTTTTCGGAGTAGAAGCTAAAGAAGAAGGAAAACGTTACTTTTTGCTTCGTTTCTTCTTTGATCTTCTACATCTCATATCATTTCATCTCGGTTGGATCATGACTCCTCTCCTTTGTCTCATTTATGCATTAATGATACTCCACAAAGGACTGTGTATTTTACTGAACACAAACGGAACACGTCACGGGAAAACTGTATTGTACTAGAGTACATTTTACACTAGCTAAAGATGATCCTATGAAGAAAATAATTCAGTGAAAGTATAATCACAATACAACCAATTACGAAAATAACGAGAGAGTATTACATAACGAGACTGTTTGGCTGAGACAGAAGCTTATGAACAGAATATTCATTTGTATTTTCTTTATTTACTAATATTGCTATAATTTTAGAATTTATGTAATGATTAAATAATTCTCAGATTAGTACAATCGAAAATAACCAAAAAACGGAAAGAATACTGCACGTTCATATCCAACTAACTTCGTAGTACTTCCTAAATGTGAATTGCCAATCATTTTCCCTTTTGGTCCATCAATATTTGCGGATTTTATAAAACATATGAAGAACAGAACTTATAGAATAATACCATGGATAATGCTACCCACTTTTTAAATTAAAAGTGGCCCACACTTCATTTATCTTGAAGTTTTGAATCATCTAAAAACTGTGAATTCTAGTTATATGAAATTTGAATATTCAAGGACATAGAGAGAATAGAAGTGCAGATACGTTTAAGTTTTCCACTATACATTTAAGTTTTCTACAATACGAGCTTACATCCCAGTTTGTCAAGTCACAATGGCAACTAGCTGGTAAACTTTTCAATATCCTAAAACGAGAGTACATTTGTTGTAATTACTGGTAAAAAGGACAGAATTTGAAAACCCTCCCCAATAATAATGTCCTTCAAAAAAGACCTCTCAAGATTT
>NC_087200.1:163809464-163819464 GCF_015104395.2 Macrobrachium nipponense
ATCACGCCCTACTAACGGATCGTTTGGAAATCGGACACACTGCCGACGAGTATATGAAACCTTCAGACTTGGTGGAGGTTTACCTCCCCGATAATCTCGTGTCCATTCATCTTTTAAGGTACAACTTATTCGGAATAGTAAAACATTTTTACTTTCACGTCATCATGCATGAATTACTGCATGTCATTCACATTCACATATCATATCATATATACTACTCGCGTTGGGAGGATCTCTGCTTCATTGCAATAAACACCAGACTGCTGTGAACGAAACAGAAAACCATTTTAATATTAATATGGAAGATAACTTTTCACGAGGAATCTAGTGCGTGTTTACACACACACACACTATATATATATATATATATATATATATATATATATATATATATATATATATATATATATATATATATATATATATATATATATATATATATATATATAAGCGAATACCACAGGAAAAAGGTCGCTCTGCTAGACGAAGAATTCCCAATGGTAAAATCGACTTGGGCATCACTTGCTCGTTCATACACTTCCGTAGAAAGTTAAGTCGAAGTTTCAGTTTGTGAGCGATGATAAGAGCATTACTGAAGGATGTTGTAGATAAATATAAGCAACAAAATTAATATATTTTTAGATTTTACATGTTTTGAACTGTACGGATAATTTGTAGTTTCTGTTAGGGTTAAATCTATGTTTTGGTTTGTGACCGTGTGATATCCGATAATCCTGGATTATTTTCTTAACTTTTACCCTCTTGACAATTAACCATCTGGTATTTATCTGTTGTTTACCTGATAACTTTCTCTCCAGTTGTATTTCATTCGTTCCTTGACGATGTCTTAGTAAAGACGAAAGCGCTTGGATTTCTGACTATCATTTTCCTGTGTTATTCGCTTAATTAATGAAGTCACGCGCATCTACTGTGATTTTTTAAGCATAATGGAAACCACACGCAACTTCTACGCCTTTTCTGTGAATTTTCCGAGCCTTGTTCTATTCGTGACATCCTTCTGTAATGCTCTTATCATCGCTCACAAACTGAACCTCCGACTTAACTTTCTACGGAAGTGTATGAACGAGCAAGTGATGCCCAAGTCGATTTTACCAGTGAGAATTCTTCGTCTAGCAGAGCGACCTTTCGACGAGTTTCAACGCACCATACTTCAGAAACACATCGACATCACAAAAGTGGAAGTAGATGATGCGTTTCGTACCCTTAGAAGCAGACGGTTTGGTTTCAATCAGACGGTTCCTGTGGATTGGAAGAATCGGATGCTGGATTATTGCTACGGAAAACTGAGGAAGTGCTGCAGCCGTCTTGAAAGGAAGCTTCAAGTCAAGCTGAAGAATCTTATTGCTGAAAGCGATTGGACTAAGCATGCCAACGTGGACTTCATGATTAATTTATCAGACAAACCAGTGGATAGTGCTACGACAGCGGCTTTGGGATATGGGTTAAGCTTTGGTGTGTTTAACGGTAACCTGGACTGTGTCGATATTTCAAAATCCTTTTGTTATTTGGAAAAGTTTAATCAAAATCTATGCCCTGAGGATATCAATATTTGTAAAGGTATTGTGTATGGCGCTATGAGCAAGCCTTCTCCCCCTAATGTACCCGTAAGATTTCTACAGGCTTATAAGAAAATTAAAGAAGATGAAACTGTGAAAGTGACACAAGCAGATAAATCTAATGCTGCGGTAATAATGAATAAAAGTGACTATGAAAGTAAAATAATGGCATTGCTAAATGATACTGCTACTTATACGAAACCGAGGTCTGATCCTACACAGACAGTGAACTCCCATTTTAATAAACAAATTAAATCCATTCTGAAGGGCTTTGACCATTTAATTAAATAGTTTACACCGCAATGCGCCTCCCTACCTTATATGTATGGTTTAGTCAAGACATGCAAAATCAATAACCCTATCAGACCAATCATTAGTTCAGTAGGCTCAGTTATGTATAATTTATCTAAATGGCTTGTAAAAATTCTTACACCTTTGGTAGAAAACATTTCTAACACGAATGTTAAAAACAGTGTTGATTTTATAAATAAATTGAAGTTTAAATTTGAATTTTGATTTTAATATGTTTAGTTTTGATGTTGTCTCTTTATATACAAAAGTGCCTGTAGATGATTTACTTGAATATTTGGAGGATGAATTAGAACGACATGATATCCCCTTAACTGTAGCAAAACTCATTAGTCTCATAAGATTATGTATCAAAGATAGTAAATTTTGTTTTAATGGGGAATTTTTTTTTTTACAAAAGTTTGGCATGGCTATGGGTAATCCCTTATCTCCTGTCCTTAGCAACATTTACATGGAATTTTTTGAGACAAAACTTTTACCAAGAATTTTGCCCCAAAAAGTTATATGGTTTAGGTATGTGGATGATATTTTCTGTATTTGGCCAGTTCAAGAAATTCTCCAGGAATTCCTTAATAATCTCAATAATTTAGTCCCTTCTATAAAATTTACTGTAGAGGAAGAAAGAAATTGTAATTTGAATTTTCTTGATGTAACTGTTCATAGAAATGATAGAAATTTCACCTTTTCAGTCTTTCGGAAATTAACTAACATTGCCTCATTTGTTCATTACTACTCCAATCACTATCAAAATGTTAAATTCTGTGTTTTCTGGGATGTTCCTAAGGGCTTTACGTGTCTGTAGCCCGCAGTTTATTGACGCTGAAATTAAAACTATTTTTGATATTGCATTGAAACTTAAATACCCAAGGACTTTTGTAGATATGGCATGACAAAGAGCTAGAAAAAAATTTTATTTAACTAATGGCAAACTTGAATTTAGTAAGCATAAGGTTTTAAAATTACCCTATGATGAAAGGTTTTTAGATATTCCTAGAATTTTAAAGCTTTTTAACATAAATGTTGATTTTAGTAATATTAATGTCAAGAGTTTAGTAATCAAAAATCCTCCTAAAGATCTTTCAGGATGCATAAATGAAATTCCTTGCAAAAAGTGTGATAAAGTCTATTACGGACAGACCGGTAAGTCTCTTTCACAACGTCTCAAACAGCACCAATATTCTGTGAGAACTGGGCAAATATTGGTACCGCCACTTACCTATAAATCCCCGTCGCGCTCAGGTATTCGTTGTTTTAGAATCTGCATCAACCCACCTCGACCTTGATAGCTTTGTAGTGGGTTTGTCGCCTGTGGCCATAATAAGAGTTTCATCACATCACTGTGATTTACATACACGCATTAAGCTACAAATGTCGTTTAATATTTAATTCGCTCTACCTCGGGAATTAAAAAAAAAAAAAATTCTCTTCGGCTAACATATATCAAAACATATTAATTCCGAGGTAGATATTAAAGGACATTTGTAGCTTAATGCATATATATATATATATATATATATATATATATATATATATATATATATATATATATATATATATATGAGCCATATCACGTTACCGTGATTGATACACATACATCGAGCTACAAATGTCCTTTAATATCTAATTCGCTCTACCTTGGAATTAATATATTTTCATATATGTTAACCGAAGGGGAATTTTTTAGTCGATAAGAAGTGTGTGTGTGTGTGTTCTCATACATTATATACTAAATATATTGTATGTATGTATATATATATATATATATATATATATATATATATATATATATATGTATACACATATATATATGTGTGTGTGTGTTCTCTGCAAATGCAAATTGGCAGAGAAAGGTTTGCGGTTAAAATATTTACTGCAAAACCACCATGAAAATGTACGATGCCCTTTGAAAATTAAAAAACCCCTAACTCTATCGGGCTCTCTTACCAGAAATCTGAAGGAAAATAAAACGCTCACGTAACATCATCATGCATTGCAATTAGCCCGTCATGCACTCTCAAGCACCAATATAAAATAAAACGATCTGAAAAGAGAAAAATATACCAAGACCAAAGTTGTCCTGAAAAGCGAAAAGTACTTGAGTGCAAATTAATAAGGACATAAAACTTATGGAAACGACCGTATATAAAAACCAATGCTTATCTTAACCGAAAGTAGTTCTGCTCATAATTCTTCTTATTGACCTGAAATTCTCCTCAAGCATAAAAGTCCCCAAGATCATTTTTCATCCCCTACTTCCAGTCCAATTTGCCTCAGAACAAGTCATGCGCCAAAACCTAACTCGTAATTTCATAGTTCCTTTTCCTGTTATTATCCTTCTCGTTTCTTTAATTTTTATTTTTTTTTTTATTTTTTACTTTTACTTTAAAAGAACCTTTTCTTCTTCACGGATGAGTACAAACTGGGGGTTGGTTTCATATGGTCATAAGCAATTACAGTGCATATAAACTCATTCATATGGCCACCATAAATATTATATGCAAGTTACAGACAAATATCTCTGGCAATAAATAAATAAATATAAATAAGTCGTGAAAACAATATTTCATTTTTTTTATTCTTATGCTATGGTAGCTACACCCCGGCTGCAATATTATCGAGAAAAATAAACATGATAAAAATAAAATTCTACAAAATTATATAGCCCAAGAAAAAGAATTCGAAAAATATAACAAGCAGTTTGTTGTAAGGAAACATTATCGCTAACAAATTCCCTTGGAGAGATATGCATTGTTGGGAAAATTTTCAAAATTATAACCCGGAACTAAGGAAAAAAAACTGAAATACTGAATACGAGAAACTGATCTAAAGATTACTTAGAATGAATTTCGTCACTTAGTCCCGCAGACCAACAACAGGACCACTTGCTTTATGTCTTGTCTGTTCATGAGAACCGAAAAAACAAATTCATTACTCCGACCACTATGGATGCCTGCATACAGACGCGATTGGTTACTATCAGTTATTCTCTAAGGAACGTTATCTCTCACTCACGTTTTGTAGAAAGAAAAAACTGTCTATGCTTTCAAGAAATAAGTAATACCTGAGATAATCATGTATTCACGACGAACAGGCTCCCACAATCTCTCTCTCTCTCTCTCGAGTTGTTTATGATCATAAAAGAAATTAAATAAGCGTTTATAGTCCATTTTTAAACAGTACTTCATAACACCTTACCGCTTTCCTTCAGGAGTTAAGGAGTTCTTTGCTTTGCTGAAAAGTTCAGGAATACTAACGCTGTTTAGATTCTGAACTCATCGATCGAAACAGAATCTCAATTTTTTAAAATTCTCTCTCTCTCTCTCTCTCTCTCTCTCTCTCTCTCTCTCTCTCTCGATTGTTGGCCTCTAGAGCCTGACACTTTGATGGCTATTGTGGCATCGAGGACGGATTTTACTGCCCTGCAGAGAGAGGATTTGATTGCAAGATTGGACAGAGGGCTTTCAACATCCACCGTGTCGGATTCAATGACTTGATGGCCCACCGAGGGGGTATCCTAAATTCCTAAGCATTCCTGACCTACCTTCGCCTCTTAAAATTTCCTCCTGTTCCTTCTATTGTTATTTTTCACTATCATTCCTCTCTACAGGAATGTTATGTTCCCTCCATCCTTCCTTACCCGCAGAACTTCCTCTAACTTTTCACGAGTTCCTCCCTTTCAAAAGACTGTCCCTTCGATGCATTCTTTGAAGGGAAGGTGACAGTATTACACTTCCTTTTCCAGAACCTTTTCCTTTCGCTGGCTCATTTCTTCTTCAAACGAAACCATCTAAAGATAAGTATCTAAGGCAACGTAATCAAGTATCTAAGCATGAATGAGAGTTCATCGTCTTAAACGCAGTAACCTATAACATTCCTTCCTTTCCCGGTCATCAAAACATCTATTACAAAATCAGAGAAGTCATTATGTTTTCAGTACAGTTCTCAAATGTTAGCTGTTTTAATGTGCAAGTCAGTAGTTTTTCTTTCAAGGGGTCAGATGAGATGATCTTCCAAATGCTGTGCAGTCTTCAAAGTTCAGCGTTCAATTAATGGTCTGCTTTTTCAATAAAGAATTCAGAATTTTAAAAAGGTTGCTTAAATTCTATTACCTGAATAGATAAGTCAGGTCATTTATTTAGATGCTCAAACTTAATATGAAAGTTTGAAAATAAACATAAATGAAAGATTGAAAATATATAAAATTATAGATAAATTTATCTTAATTATAGATAAATCTATACAAAAATTCGTTTACGATGTCAGAGAATATCAAATATCTACTCTGAATACAAGAAATATAAGACTGACTCTACTACGCAAATAGCGATTTCTAAATAGGACCCACATTTTATGAGCATGGACCCACACACATAAATTTTATATTTAACATTAAAAAACATTTCAGATATTCTCTTACACAATTTTCAAGTTATATAGAATAGGGCAGAGATGTTTACTACTTAAATTTACCACAGAGATAGGAGTCATTAACTCAAAGTGTTTCTGAAAATTTGCGCTCTCTGTTTCCCTGTAGCGATGTAGGATATGAAGTACGGGATTTTCACAAATTTACGTAAATAAAAAATTTAAAGTTTGAAAAAATATCAAAATAATCAATATGCCAAGTTATCTAAAAATATTAAATTAGAAACGATTACCAGTAACACTCAAAATAAATATGCATGACTTATAAAGTTCGATAACTGAAATAATACCTAACTCTTACAGGACACTACCGTTTTACCCTGCAAATCAAAGGAATTATCAAACAGCATAAGAACTGCAATCATATAGGGGGGCAATATTGTTATCTGATTCAGCTGATGCCTCATTACAATTTAGCTGAGAAACGTTGTTCTATGAAAGGGCTTGGACATTATTACTAAAGGTCCAATTTGGCGCTGACTATCGTAACGTTTTAGTCGTTATCATTTCGAGAGCCAATTGGATATAGATAGAATTTAGAAGCACTGGGACCCATGAGGTCACTCAGCGCTGAAACGGAAATTGACAGTGACAGGTTTGAAAGGCGTAACAGGGGGGAAATCTCGCAGTTGCACTATGAATCAACTGTTAAAAGAGGGTGTAAAGTAAGATGGAAGAAAGAGAACATGAAAGGAGGTACAGTAAAAGGAACGAAATGGGTTACAGCTAGGGGCCGAAAGCACGCAGCAAAGAACCTTAAGTAATGCCTAATACGCTAAAACCCCTACGGGGATCGTCTTGAAAATGGAGCCAGAGTCACAACCTTACAAGCCAAGTAAACTGGACTGAAAGTAACGCATCATCGCCATTGTTATGGGCGATTTAAACAAAACAAGTTCGTGGTTAGAGTTCAGAGATCCAAACCAGGCTCTTACTTCCTTTCAAACATACCACCTTTTAGCCGCTTTTGGGCAAGATCCATATTGAAATAAGTCCAGTTTAATGTAAGCAAGTAAATCAGGGAGAGCACATGTGAGGAAGAGAAAATGTAGTAGCTTGTGAAAAACAGGATGGATACAATGGTTGTTTGGTCATCACATAAGACCTTCGTGTTTTTACAGTCAACTTAGCGAGGGAAGAATCAATTTAAATATAAGGGGATGAAATGGAGGAAAAAAATTCATTGAACAGAAAAAAAAAAAAAAGAAAGGTTCAGACCCACTTACTTACGAGGGCCACATTCGTGAACTCAGCTACAGGATAATTGTAAAACTAAGTTCAGTCAATGATAATAGCAAAGTGCTGTCCAAAATCTCTTGGAAATCGGCTAACTTAGTGACGGGAATAACTCAAAAGAAAAAAAGATGAAACGTAAATAATACAGTTTCTGAAAAGTTATAAAAGGGGTTTATTCCAAGTTCTTAGAACATGACGTAATGCCATTCAACAGAAAATGTTTTCCTAACTACTAACGAGAGAGAGAGAGGAGAGAGAGAGAGAGAGAGAGAGAGAAGAGAGAGAGAGAGAGAAATTTCAATAGCTTTCAAAACGAAAACAAAAGAGACAAACAAACAACAAGAAACAACATTAGAACCAAAAGAGACGAAAGTAGTAAATAATGCGTGAAAGCAAAAGAATACTTAATATACAACCATAAAGGAACTTTACTTTTTTTTCTGTTTCTTGTTCAACTTTCAAGAAAATTGCGCTTCCGGGACAATTATTTAATAATGGATACAAGCAGACACTTTTCAAGTTCCTTTAAATTATCAAAGTAAACAGCTTTCTTGGTTTGCCATCGAACTATATTCATACAATGATATATAAAAGTTAACAAGAAGCTGTAGTTTAGGGGACACTAAAAGGGTGACACACAGACCGACATGCGGACATTAATAAAATAAAACGTAAGATAATCGAAAACTTGGACCTGAGAGAGAGAGTCAGAGAGAGAAAGAGAGAAGGGGGGGGGGATAAAAATGATAAACGTGGACACTAACATAGATAATAATAACAAACGAAAACATAAAGCAAATCACTGACCTCAGAGAAAGAGAGTAAAAAAAAAAAAAAAACAATTCGGCCAAATATAGGATAATGAGAATGATAAAGGCTGAGGAATCCCACTTATGTAAATGAAGCATTTCTGGCTGATAAAGATGACGTTCATTCCGATAGAGGTTGAACACCTCTGCATCTGCAATGGCTTAAATGCATAATGACAATAATAACAGCACTAGGAAGATAGAGAAGGAAAGGTAAGCACCGGGTGAGAAAGTGAGATAAAGAGAAGAAGGAAGGGCTCTGTTATTAATGGCCTGAAAAGGCAGACTACATCCTGCAACCCTACAATTTACATGTTAATTCTTTTGAACAAATGAGAGCATGTATACATGTATATGTATATAAATATATATGTGTGTGGACGGATATTGTTATTTTTCTCTCTTTTACAATACCCCTATACCTCGTTTTTTTAGAGAAAACTCAAAACCCGGCACCATTACCCTCTCTGAAGGAGTGGCTCCAGAATATGTTACCTTTTGTGTCTCAGAAAATCTTTTGAGAATGCCCTACATCACCCTGGTTGCAAAAAAAAGTCTACCTACAAGTGACCTCATTCATTGTTTACGTCAAAAGACAGGAATAGAAACGTGTCTCGCCCATCAGGAATCCTACCGATCTCATCATTCACCATGAACCTCTGTGTTTGTACGTATGTAAGCCTGTATGTAAAACACACATACAAACACGAGCGCGCACACGCGCCCACACACACACACACACACACACACACACACACACACACACATATATATATTATATATATATATATATTATTATAATATATTATATATTATATAATATATATTATATAATATATATATATATATATATATATATATATTATATGTTAATAATATATACATATATATTATATGTGTGTGCCTGTACGTATGTATGTATGTATGTACAACACATACGCACTCACGCATATGTTTTATATTATATAGTATATATATATATATAGTATAATATATATATATATATAAGATATATATATATATAAAATAAGGATATATATATAATATATATGTATATATATATATATATATATATATATATATATATCTATATATATATGTGTATATATGTGTGTGTGTGTGTGTGTGTGTGTATGTGTTAAAAATTATATGTATTATACATATAATTTTTAACAGGATTTTCACAGGTAAATCAAGGGTGGATTAAAATATAAGATAACAGTGACATCATACATGGTTATTGAATATTTGATAAAAACCTAAATAAAAAAAAATGAAACATAATACTTCAGGGCAAACACAGTGAAGACTGATAAACAACAAAGCAGAAATTCCTGAGGGAGATTTATCACAGAGTGTTCGTTGTGATGGAAATAAAATAACAAAGGGGAATAGATGCCAATACGATAAAAGGTAATCAATTGCCATCACAAAAAATGAAATGATCATGAAAGTATACAAACGCACAACAATACATCGCAATCATTTCAAACATTGTAATAATAATATTAAAAGCAAGATTAATATGATAATAATAATAATAGGGAAAAACTCTCTATCACGAGAGTATATATCATGTTCTAAAGGGTCCACAATAATACAAAGTGTAAAAAGTCCGTGTATAATTTTGAAGACTTTACAGAA
>NC_087200.1:163826964-163834464 GCF_015104395.2 Macrobrachium nipponense
GTATGTAGGGATTCAAGTCGTGGTTGAGATGGGAGGGGTTCCTGAATCAAGGTAAATCCTCCACTCGTCCCCGGAACTCTCTCGTCTCTCTCTCTCTCTCTTCTCTCTCTCTGTGGCAACGAATGGTGAACCCCCCACGCGTTAAAAGCGAGTGAGATGAGTATCTAGCAATTATTCATATACAAGTGTCTGTATACAAGCGCGCCCTCATTCGCTTGGTCTCAACACGTACACAAACAAGCCTTCTTCCCCAAAGAGTCGCTCGTAGCTCGAAACCCATCGGAAGGCATCTCGCTTCGATTTCTGTACCGCAACCTATCTGAAAGGGGTTGGGGATGGGGGGGGGGGAGGAGGAATACGGATACTGGAGGATGGAGATTTTCCTAATTGACACATGGTATCACTGAATCTATCCCAATTCTAAGCCAGAAGAGTATAGTCATACGACAACGTTTTGCATTTATTTCCGATAACAGATTTGTGCATTATACGCATCTTCTCATTCAATGCAAAAACTATTAATTACTGAAAAGTCTTCAATAATATGAATTTAAAACTCAACAGAAGTGTATTATGAAGAACTAGAAATCAAACAACATTCACCATACCAGAGATATGTATAAAACTTATATCGTCCGGCTATGTAGAAGAGGATTAATTGTAACGCCATCAAGAATATACCTCTAAAACGGGTCAAGCGTATATACGACGATCCCAACATGAGAGAGGGGGAGGGAATTGGCCGAGTACTACAAGTTTAGCCGGGTTACATTTGTTGTGCAACATGGATTATAGCACACGTCATCTAATTGGAGAGAGAGAGAGAGAGAGAGAGAGAGAGAGAGAGAGAGATGCAATAAACAAGGCCAAACCCCGTGACTTCCCTCCGACCGAGCGCAAACAGCATCAAAAGAGCTCATTCATAGCAAAGTTCTCTTGGACTGACACGCAATACTCTAAACGGTGCAATTGCATTTATCACGGACGCTCAAATTAGCTTCTAAATGACCTCTCTCTCTCTCTCTCTCTCTCTCTCTCTCTCTCTCTCGGGGCTTCCTCGCTGATACGGATTCTGCAAAATCGCTTTTCGCAAACCCCGGATTTCGTCAAGCATTCGAAGTCACAACACGCAATATACTTTTCCAGATAAAAGCGCAAGCGCTTTAGCCATGAGGTTGCTAACCTTACGCAATTTTCTGGACAACATGTGACGATGCGGTGGTTCAGTCGAGAATGCTCTAGGGACATACTCGGCGTCAATAACCTAGATGTTGTAACGCCCGTCTTAATAGTAACAAATCAATAAATCTCTAGAGACCTAGCAAATGTGTGGTAAGAGCTGTATACCAATCGGTAACGACGCCCACTTTAGCTGACTACAGCAGGGCGGTGGGATCGTAACAATCCTACGCATGCATATATTATATTATATATATAATTATTTATATATAATTTTATAATATACATTATATATAGATATATATATCTATATATATATATATTATAATATTATAATTATATATATATATATATATATATAATGTGTATGTGTGTCCATATACGCACCCTTACCTTTCCCACTATTCATACACACACACACACACACACACAAAGAGCGAAAATGCATTCTGATCCAGCGAAAACTATTTAATTTTTGGTTTGCAACTATTTTTCTGTACCTCTAGCAGACTCCTAGCGCACGCGGACCGCGAGATTTCCTTCGGTCCAATTAGGTTAATAATTACAATGAATACTGCACGGGCTGACCATAGCAATTCTACCGAAAGCCACCGAAACCTAGCTGTATTTTTCCGCAAAATATGACTGACGAGTTGAGAGTATTTGCAGAAGAAACATGAAGTCAATGTGACTTTGAGCAAGCCTGTTAGTGTAAATGTAAACGAAGATGACGCACTAACCGTTATTACTGATAAAATGCGCGACGAGGTTCGTATGGGAATTTGGGATAAATGTAATTGATGATGGCCGGATGTGCGGAAAGGAAGTCACAGAAGAGGAGAACTACACAATTTCAAGATATGAGAGAGAAGAGGAAAGTCTTTTGGAAAAAAAAAAAAATGTTTCAAGCTGCTGGAGATAACTAGATAAATAGTTTATGCAATATATGAGGGTGCATAATCAGAGCAATAAAAATACTACAAAAGATATAACATTTCGTAAAAAAAAAAAAAAAAAAAAAAAAAGTGCCGAAGTCTCTTCTGCGCAATTGAGTTAACCGTACAGCGTATAATACTTTATAAAACCATCAGCTACGACCGGTGGCGCTTCAGTTGCTCCCCAAATGCGGTAGAGTGAGGGTGCGCCACCCACCTCCGCAAAACGCTGCCAGATGCACAATTCATGGGTAACTTTAGCCTTAAATAAAATAAACACTACTGAGGTTAGAGGGTTGCAATTTGGTATGTTTGACGATTGGAGGGTGGATGATCAACATACCAATTTGCAGCCTTCTACCTTTGTAGTATTTTAGATCTGAGGGCGGACAGAATAAAGTGCGGACATACGGACAAATCCGGCACAATAGTTTTCTTTTACAGAAAAATAAAATGTAAATGGATACCGACTAGCCACAAATTTTATATGCTGCTGAAGTTTTGAGCATACAGGATATCCAAATATTTCAATAAGTTGTCCCAAGACCTAAAAAGAAGAAATTATGTAGGAATTAAAACAAAAATTGACAAAAATAAACTACTACACAAAGCTATCAATAGTAACCAACAAATAAACAATAACAACCACACGGACTAAATGACGACCGATAGTAGGGCCGCCAATAAAAAGTGTATTATGAATGACGCCCTTAGTCATGAGTGAATAGCTTCTAGATGGTTTGTGCGTCATTGGCTCGTCTTTGATTCAAGATTTGAGGATTAGTGTAGCAAAGAATGAATACTTACTTTTTTTCCTTGAGAGAAGTCTCACAGATGCCTTGCACAGTAAAAAAAAAAAAAAGTGCATCCTTTCTGTCCAACAATACAGTTTGAAACGACGAAATATTTCCCCTGAATCACAATACGCCGAGAAATACATTATCGATAGTTGTATACATTCAGAGGCACATGATTAGACACTTATCAGTTGCACTCATAACAACAAGGTAGCCGAATGAGTGCCTCATTCAACCTCTTGACGCCATAATTTAATTTTTCATATTTTGATTTCTGTATTTAACCTTTCGTTTCCATGTACTTTCCCCTTCTCACTTATTTTAGTTTTAAAATTATAACATTTAGTACCAACCATCATTCCACTGACTAGCACTTTTTTATATCATATTATATCAATAAATGACTTTATGGTCCTATTACATAAAATTCGATCCTACATATATACATTCACCTAACCTCAAGACCACTGTGGAATTAGTTAACATTTTAGTTGCAGAGACTGAATACAGTTCTCTTTAGAGAGTAATGAAATACGATTGGATGCGAACTGCTTTTCTGCACTGGAAATGAGGATCCAGTGGAAACTGAAAATGTCAAAATAACGAAGTATTCCATTCCGATATGTAAGGACAAAGGGAATCATGAAGTCACCCTGCGTAAGGTACAGCTAAGAAGCTGCACTGTAAACTCTCCCATTCGCTACAAATCTGTGAATATCAAAGATTTTCCTGCTCAGTACTGAAGACAGCAACATCATCACATTCCCTTAAGCCTATCACCAAAATGAGGCCGATTTGAACAATTCATTCAGAGCTTAAAATATAGTGGGCACAGCAATATCTTTACGTAAGAATTATCATATAATTCATTTATTGGCTTTTTTTACCTTCGCAAATAATTATGAACCAATAAAGCGAGTTTTTTCTACAGCTCTTGATAATTTTTCTTATGAATAATTTATTTGGTTTGGTTTGCATTTTAATCATATTAAGGAAATATCTTTACTCGTTCGTGTATTAACATAATCATATATTCCCAAACATAAGCTTCGCTTTCAATCTTTCCCAATAAATTAACTTTTTATCAATGCATTCTCAGCACCCACCACATTGCCCATGTAGTAATGTTATCTTAAGCTTTTACAAGAACCATTTAAGTCACTTGCTGCTGTTTTCTTTCATTCCTACATATCTCACAAACCCGTTTCATAAATAATGCCTGATCTACACATCTCCTTCCTTCGTCTAAATTCACGCTGATGTTTCCTCTCAATCGTACCTTTTTGTCTTAACTTCCCACCATGCACCTTCATCAACTTTAACTTTGCAATAGCAATAATTCATTTTTAAATAAAACTGGAACATTTTTCTTTCCAAGCATAACTTGTAAAGCCTGGCCACCCAATTAAGCCAACAGTAACCACCATATAACAGCACTTGCGAAGGTAATCTCAGAATTATATCATCTTCAATAGGTATCGTTTTTTTCATATATTCTATTAAAGATCCAGTTGCACAAGCACCTTTCTCTCACGAAAATAATGGCAATGAATTAAAACAAAATAAGAAAAAAATATTATTTACTTGAGTCTCGATTACAAGCAACTTAATCTCAAAATACTTTGCCATATATATATATATATATATATATATATATATATATTGATATATATATAATAGATATATATATATATATATATATATAATCTTTTATGGTTTCTAAAGGTCTCCCAACCACGGGAACATTCAGACTATAACACTTGCGTCCAGCTGAACTGGAAGCCAAGTTATAAACACGCACAATCAGAAAGCATAATTTACTTGCAGAAAAGGATAACGTAATATTTTAAAATTATTTCCCCATCCAGTAAGCTCATTTTAAAATAGATTGGAAGAAATATGGGACATGTCAATATAACAAAATCATTCAAGACCACTTTCTCAGAGTCAAGAACTTGAATAAAATGAAAAATTAAATAATTATGAGCCAAATATGATAAACAATTACGAATGATTAACTATAAGTATAACAACCGCAGAAAGAATACAAACGACGGCGCTAATACCGATCATAATAATGCTAAAAAGAACCCACCAGAAGAACAAAAATACCGCCATCATAACTTCTGGTAACAAGGGACTACAGAACTGGAGAGGAAAATTCTCTCCCTCCTTAAAGAGACACCAGGGAATAAAAAGTTGACTTACGCATCTTCATTTCAGCGCAACGTGCGGCCTCGCCATTTGCATTTCTTGAAAGTGCCATCAGCAAGCCCTGATTTCTCGGGGCCATCCTGGTTTCCTCGCTTCTTCTCTCACACATGGTGCGTTATACAGAAGCCACGCGGGGATGCAAGCAAGCAAGTGCATGAATATTCTGAATGTCATGCTTTACGCAAATACATTCATACATGCACACGTAAGGACACACGCCACACACACACACACACACACACACACACACATATATATATATATATATATATATATAATATATATATATATAATATATATATATATATATATATATATATATATATATATTATTAACAATTAATCAACCCCTCAATAATCATCAATATAGCCATACATACCTCTTATTATTAGGAACTCGGCCGCTGAAGTAATTCAGTTATCATTAATCTCGGGATGAAAGAAAAACAGAAACACAAAGGAAAAAGAGAAGGAGGGACTTACAGCGCAAAAAAAAAAAAAAAAAAAGAGAAACGACTGCCGTTACAGGAGAGAAGGTTATAAGAATCAAGGGAAGCATAAGCCACGTGTCTGAATCGTTAGAATTAGCATAACTATGCATGGAGTTGACTGCATTTATGAATAAAGAACTAATGTAAACATCGTCATTAGTCACTGCGCGACTGGTAGTTAATTAACGAACTACCTTATCTATAGAGCAAAATAAAATATCTACCCCACGGTACAAGTAGGCTTTTAATCATTATACTGGAATAAAAATATTACATGTGAAGAAACCAGGCACATGTGTACAAATTCCACGCGCTGAGTTAAACGAGAAGTCTTTACTAAAAAAGCAAGTTGTTCCCCAGCTTAAAGCAACTATTACTGAGAAGGAAAGCGTCGGAAGACACAAGTCTAGATAACACGAAATATATCCTCTTGGCCCTTACGCTGAACGACTTTTTCTTAGTATCCTTGTGGGTTTCAAAAATAACCGGCTTTTGATGTCCCCAATGGAGTTTGCGTTCGTGCTGCTCATGATAGGCTGGCAAGTACATAACTGCGTACACAGAATTCGTAATGTACACATGCATAAGTAGTATTTCACATGGTACAGAGGGAAGAGTAATGGTAGCAAACTCTTACTTTTTAATAAAGGAAATACTAACATGCTATGGCGAAAAACAGCAAACTATATATTACACTTGAGAAAAAATAATTTTACTTGTCATGCAATACAAAGATTAAAGAGAGAGAGAGAGAGAGAGAGAGAGAGAGAGAGAGAGAGAGAGAGAGAGAGAGAGAGAGAGAGAGAGAGACCCTATTAAACCCTATTCAAATTCCATTTCAATAAATATTCCTTCTTGAATTCCAAAGAAATGGCATAGGAGATGAAATTTGCTTTCACCTTTCTCCAGGGTAGTAGCTGATATTTCAGAGGATGAAGCAAATTTAGGGAATACAAGTTAAGAAGCAAACAAACAAAAACGTTACAAATATTAATTTTTCTGGAAATTATTGACAGTTCAAGCACAGCTTATTTCTTGCAGTGAAAGGAAGGTCCGATTCTGTTTAACGGTTTTAAAATTAACGTATGATCTAATCGGATTCAATCCTACACTACTAATAAACTAATGACACAGCTACTGACAATGATTACGATACTCCTGAAAGTTATGACTATAACTACGGAATATTGCAGACTGCCTACTCAGTACTGATAATTCCGCAAGATTATCTATATGTCAACTCGAGGTAAAGCGATTAAAACAGATAAATAAAACAAATAATTAAATAGGTCAATATAAATTAAAACGCTCTCTGTGGTAGTTTTTGCAGGACTGAAGAGTAATTTTTGTTGCAGCGTAGTCAGTTCGTGAGTAGGAGTAACCATGTTGATATAATAAATTATGGTCCTTTTTTTATTTAAAATTTTGTGGGCACGCTTTGAAAGTTACCGGATTCACATTAGGTCAAATTCACGGATTTATACTCTGTCAAATTCCCGGATTTATACCCGGTCAAATTCCCGGATTCATATTAGGTCAAATTCCGAATACAAATATGAAAAATATCACCAACCACATACAAACATTGGTAATGTTACTACTGATAATCATAACACTATTCAGCGCATAAGAAACCACAGCGATTACAAACAAGGGCATGTGAAAAATGTTGGACCATGGTCAGAAAATTCTCAGCGATTTGGGTTTTAATAAATGACACCGAAAGAGTTATTTACGTTATTTCTCCATTCTCGCTTTCGTTTACTTAAATGAAAAACTATTCATTTTCCCTCACCAGACGTGGAATTGCTATTATTTCACATATGGCATTTTATTACGATGAAGCTTACATAATAAGTTCATGGGCCTATTTGGCTTGTTCCG
>NC_087200.1:163844464-163851964 GCF_015104395.2 Macrobrachium nipponense
TCCTTAATTGTTATTCAGCGCCAAATCATGCAAAGTATTCTGGATGGAGGTCGTTTGATTAATGAATCTTCCGCTCTCTATCAGTCGTTCTCTTCTCTTCTGAGTCTTCAAGAGAGATTCTCCCTTGAATTTCGTAACGGCTAAATCATCACTTTATTCATTTTTAACACGTCCGGTTCTTTCCGTACACATGTGATAACGACAAAGATCTTCCTTCTTGCTTACTTTTGCCGAACTTCAAATTCATTAGGCTATCCCGCTTTAAACGAGTCAGTCGCTTTATTAGTTATTTCAGAAATCAATTTGCTATTACACGACAATGCCAGGGAAAATAGGAGACAAATTTGTCTCATCTTTTCCCTGGCATTCTTGTGTAAAAGCAAATTGATAATTGAAATAACAATTTGCTATTACACGATAATGCCAGGGAAAAGAGGAGACAAAACAGAAAAGGAATAAGATATCAACCGTTAAAAAATGAACTAGAAAGAAGGACCGGTAACGAGCGATTTCATGCCAGCAGTCAACGGAAGGACAAACTTTCTCTTTCGAGAAAATGCAGGAGAAAACCAATAATTGTTTGCGATTGTAACTAACATAAAACCAAAGTTGAGTGATCGACATATGTATCGACATGAGCACAGGATCGTCCCAAGCGTATTTCTGTTGTGGGTGACAACAATCTTACACATAAAATTTGGATTTTATGATGTCCCAGAGAGAGAGAGAGAGAGAGAGAGAGAGAAAGAGGTTTCACTGGATAATAATTTTAAAACACAAAACCTACAAAAGAAGTACCCAACAGGAGAGAAGAGAGAGAGAGAGAGAGAGAGAGAGAGAGAGAGAGAGAGGTGCCACTGGATAATTCTAAAACACAAAACCTACATGTAACATAAATCTTTATCAAAATAACTCTAATGTTAACTTAGTCACTCAAAGCACTATTCAATAGAGAGAGAGAGAGAGAGAGAAGAGAGAGAGAGAGAGAGAGAGGGGGGGGGGGGTGGTTGTCTGTAATAATTTCATAGATGAGAAGAACATCCTTAACGAAATATTTATTAAAAACTTAACACCTTAGGAATATCTTTTCAATGGTTTAACACACTGGAGGGGGGATGAGGAATACGTCGTCGAGGTCTTCCCGTTTTTAAATTATGAAATGATTGAATGTCTTCAGAAGGAGCATTGAATATAGTGTCTGTAATATTTTACTATCTCTCTCTCTCTCTCTCTCTCTCTCTCGTAAGCGCATCAACTTGTGATTCGGGGAAAGGAATAAATGATAAATATTGCCCATAAGTGCCTTTTAGAGGGATAGAAAGTGAGAGGCGCGCCTATATCAATAATAGTAACAGATATTAACTGCCTAAACACTATTTCGTTTGGAAATGAACACTCCGGAGAGAGAGAGAGAGGACTGTGCACATGCTAAATCGATTCCATGGGTACGTACTGACAAATCAGAAGAATGCTAAGTAGAACATTAAGTCCGACTAGGAGATGCTTGATATGACGTCACTGTCCACTACGCGCAAAGAGAAAGCAGATGTAAATCGAGTGAAGAGAGATCCATGTATCTCTTAAGTGTAAGCGTCTGTGTTTTAGAAAGATACACAGGTGGGTGCAAATTCATATGATATACAGGTATACACACTTGCGAACAAACAAACAAGAGGAAAAGGATAGCAATCCAATGTGCTATATGTATAATAATTTCATTTACTAAAAAGGAAACTTAAAAAAAAGATCGTATATAGAAAAATGGATAAACTAGTAGTCCGACAACGGCATTAAACGAAATGCTTGATGAGAGGATAATATTACATAATACATACACATACACACATTATATATATATATATATATATATATATATATATATATATATAAATATATATATATATATATGACTGGTAAAAATGTTCTGATACAGCAGAATTTCATCTAATAAAGGGAGCCCATTAAATAAGCCAAAACATAGAGAGAAAATACTATATTTCAGAGACTGCTGTCTCTCTCTCCAGGTAGATGAAGAGAGAGACAGCAGTCTCTGAAATGTAGCATTTTCTCTATATATTTTGGCGTTTTTATGGGCCCTTGCTTCTACATAATATATATGAATATATATATATAATATATTATATATATATATATAATATATATATATATATATATTTATTTATATTTATACGGTACTAAAACACGACACCAAAAGATATATATACGGTACTAAAATACGACACCAAAAGCCAGACCGAGCCCCCAAGGAAGAAGTACCGACGTAGGATCATCATCAGAAGCAGCAGCAGCAGCATCGAAGAGGACACGATGCTCCAAGCAGAAACCTTCCCACTCCATAAATCGGAGCCTTCAGAAAGCGTGAGAATAAACCACCAATATCGCAAGTCGGCGAATCGCTTCTGAATCGAATAATTGTGGGCTGCGATTGTTTGAAACGGCCGATCTTGTCAATAATGAAGGCAAAATTATACGGCGCAGTGCCAGCCCACGACCGACTAATTACCGGTGGGTTCCTCCTATCATTTCCCCAGGCTGATATATGCATGATACCACCGACGCGCAGGCACATGCACCAAGCCATGCCCCTATAGTAGAGGGTCTTCAATCCACACATTTGCATAATCAAACACTATTACTGGGGTTTTACTGCTCTTCTGTATGCCTCATTAATTTAATGGCTCTGCACAAGCGAGGGCTGGGCGATGCCCAAACACAATTCAAACATCTTCCCATCGAAGCAGGCTTCTTTTTTTTTATACAAAGTCAATGGGTACGTTTACACTTATGCATTAAAAAATATGTTGACCAAGTAATTCTTGATTCAAGTACATAGGTATAACCACATACATGCATACTTCTTTTCATATATATATATTATATATATATATATATATTAATATATTAATATATATTATAATATATAAATTAATAATATATATATATATATGTGTGTGTGTGGTGTGTGTGTGTGTGTGTGTGTAAATAAATTCTTCTGTTAATACTGGATACGTCTCAAGTATAAAAAAGGCCCATTAAAAAAACACTATGGTTTAAAGCTAAGGACTATTTCGGTGGGAGTGAATCCACCGAAAAATCCATAGCTTTAAACCAGAGTATTTTAACGGCCTTTTATACTATATATATATATATATATATATATATTATATATATATATATATATATATATATATATATAAAAGTATAAAGATACAACCATAAACATGCATACTATATATATATATATATATATATAGATATATATATATATATATATATATATATATAAAATCAGGTCTAACCATATAACGTTCCGAACAACATATTTCGCTTCACAGAGAGAAACAGACCCACATACGTAAGAACAAAACAACAGCAGATTGTTTGCTCCAGCCACATGTCTATCATTTAATCTCTTCATCTTCTAAAGATACCTTCCATGAAGCAAGGGAGGGCCGAAGAGGTGGGACCTTTCAGGCAATACACAACTTCACCGAGATTTTATAGATAAAAACTTGCATGCTTCTCGCAAGAAAGAGTCTACGAGCGCAAGTATCACTAACCCCACCACAGTCGCCGCTTTCAATTAGGGAATTCACTATCGGATGTGATATCTGCTCCTAATACTAAGGGGATTCATTTAGATTCATTAAAGACAAAATCTCTCTCTCTCTCTCTCTCTCTCTCTCTCTCTCAATGGGCTGCAACAAGTGCGGCAAAAACTGCAGTATGATAAGCAGGACCTCCCACATCTATTTATCATACGTCTGGCAGGGCAGCGCTCAGGTCAGTGAACATCCACGGGGGAGCTTTTTATCATCAGGGCTGGATGATGCGGTTTACCTCGTGAGATCATACCTGCAGTTGTTAATTACCAACTAAATAGGAATTGTTTTTACAAGCAAGCAATCCATTTCTCTTCCCGCTTCCCTTCCTCTTTTAACAAGGCCAGGTGCACTTGAGATAACACTCATAACAATAAATATGAAGCGAAGACGAAAATGAAGATATAAAAGTCACGATGTAAAGAGTCGTTGGCAGAAAAAGAAAGCCTTGTCATAGAGAAAAAATAACAGAAAAATACCTGACAAAACCATAAAGAGCTACAGATATAAAGTCTTCTAAAATCCTTACAAATGTTTAGAAAAAAACACTCAAGGGAGATACCCAGCCCTGTCATCACACCGAAGCTATGCGCATCACTCCCCTCATGAACTCTTAATGTCGCAGATAAGAACCCTCGGGGGCGGAGTCACGACATTTTTTCAACTCGGAAGGTTGGTGGTGGAGGGAGAGAAAGGTAGCAGCCTCAGAGGAGGAGGAGGAGGGAGGTATTGTGGGCATGGGAGGGAGGGAAAGGGAATGAAAAAAAAGGTAGTGTCGGGGACTTCCAATGATTAAACAGAGGGGTTGGCTAAGAATGCTTAAATGGTTGTTTCAGAGGGAGGTGTGATTGCTTTACGTTCTGTCATGGCTGAATACTTCCTCCTTTTTTTCGCTGCGCTTTGTTTTTTGTATGATCTTATTTTTGGTGGTTTCATCTTTAGAAACGCAATTATTTAAATGAACGAATCCAATATAAAAGCGAAAATGTTTCACTGATATGGTAAAAGCGTCTTTTGCTCGCCAATGCTACGAACGGCCCTTTTAATTCAGTACGACTGCCTGTGGAACAAAAAATCTGCAAGATTAAATCAGCAAGGCAACCTCCTTCACGCGCATACCAACACGTACATATCATTACAATTCGGATGTTTTTTTTTATACATATTCACATCAAAGGGTTTTTATTATACATGCGTACTCCAGAGGACTGCAGACAATGAATCCATGTGAAGTTCTCGTATAGCATTGGTAAGGCAGACCTCTGTTCCTCCGTATTTTTGAATACTGACAGCGCTTCATCAGCATAGTGTTTTTAGGAGTTACTCCATAGCCTTTTCACATGACACCCAAATCCACATTCTCTGATACTGCCAAATTATGCAACCTTTTATTATTCCCTTTAACATAACGACAAGTATGACTACCTGGGAGACCATCTAGGGATACAATTGTTTCAGAAAATATGCAGAATGTCTTATCAACCTTACTACTGGTTACAACCACAGCCATTCACGTCATTTCTTCAAAATCACAAAGTTCCTGACAACAGCAACTTGGCTACAAAAAGTTAAATAAGCCAATTTCGTTGTATTCAAGAAATTTAAAAAGGGTTGTTATCTGACCTAGCCATGGCAGGTTTCAATGAACAAAGTGGAATGGTGAATGGTGATAGGGTAAAACACACACATACAAACATGTAAATATATACATAATACATGTATGTATGTATGTATGCATGCGTGTATAAGTGAATCACGAAAATATGGAACGTGATGAAAATATATATATGTATATATATATATATATATATATATATATATATATATATATATATATATATATATATATATATATATATATAGACAAATGCCACGACTTTCGACTTACTATCTTTTACTTAGCAGACTGCTACGTACACGACAGTCAGTCGAAAAAGGCCTAGCACCACTCCATTGTTTCTCTTCTGGACTAAAGTACGGCCAGCCTTATAACCTTTTCCAGTTAAGGCCCGAAGAAAAGGCGAGAAAAAAAAGCTGGACTCAACCACTCAGGAACCGACAGACTTCCCATTACATGACAAAGTGGTTATATAAGTTAAGAAAACCATAGGCAAGAAGAAAAATCCAACGTTACAGACACCCCCACACACATATGCATATATAATATATACATACATATTTATGTACATACATAAATATACATACATTTATGTATGTATATATAGTATATATAGATATATAAATAACACAATGTGTATCCATATACTTTTTTTGTAGTGGAATCATCGTTCCGACTCTCTTATATTAGCATCATTTGCAATGTTATAAGCACGCTAGAATATTGTATAATGTGCTGGTCACACACACACAAACATACACACACACCAGAAACATGATTTCATTCCATTAATTTCAGATGCGCCTTCCGCCGCGAGCCTAGAATCCGACAAGGATTATGTATAAATACATATACTTGTATCTAAGATTTATTTAGGGTAATGAAGTATTCTCGACCCAAAAAAAAGCCGTTATATTTCTCCTTTATGAAAATGACTACTTCTCTGAGGTGGAGCATGGAATATTCAACGGGAAGAGATATTTTGGTTTTTCCATTTTGCTTACAAGCTTTATAAGGGATTAGATCCCACGTTGTGCCTGCATTCAGGCTTGCGCGAACTCAGGAAGGGTCTACACAATGAAAATATTACTTTTATAAGGAATGCTTTACTCTGATATCACTAAAAATCGAATTGCCAGTCATATGTCTACCACCTTTTGGTATCTACGTGCACTTTATTGATGAATCGTAAAGACAGACCTAATATACTCACAAACTTAAGCAGTTGCATTATTCCTGTGCTTCATGAATTAATTCAGTTGAGGCTTGCAAGCCGGAACAGTAAACAATGCCTGTCATATCCACTTGTTGCTTCATATCACATAAACGTGAACGTTTATACAACAAAGAAGTAGTTGAGTGCCAAACCGTAGTCACTGTTTTTCGGATAGATTTCCCATTATGGGAGAGACGTCTGGTTACCAAACTGGTTTGTTCCAGCACAGAAATTAACCATGTGCTAACAAATCCAAACTCCATAAAGGGATGGAATAAAGAATCTTTTGGCTGTCCATCGCCCATCCAAGGATTTTTGTGCGACACTTCACGATAACTGACGAAATCATCCCTCAAACACAATAAGGAAAAAATCGAAATCATTCCTGACACTTTACTGCACACTGAAAACCACCTCAATGAAACAGAAAAAGAAAAAATAAAACATTTTGACTCATCAAACCCAATTAAACCATCCAACGACAAGAATTCTCCATCAAACCGTCACTCTACGCGGGCCACTCTCAATCATCTGAATTCACCACTAAAAATAATCTCCCCTAGAACAGAGAATGTGAGAATGTGAAATTATGAGAAGGTTCGGTAACGTTAAGATATTATCAGCGAGGGACGACGCGAAGCATCAATCAATGTCGCGTCATTCGTCTCCTTCTGCCGCCTGGCATGTTTACTTCGCGTATAATATGGTCGAGGTATGCGACCGTATAACTCCCGCATAATGCGCCAATCAGTGACTCACGTCTTGAAGTCCCCTTCAAGTATGTTTCCATTGGCTACAGAGCTGACGTAAGGTTTCATTAATTGCCTAAACGGAGACTAATAATAACCCAGTCTTCAAAGCTTTTACTGGACGATAAACGATGCATTTTTTTATGATGACAAAAAACTAGAAAAGAGGAAACGCATGAGTTCGCAATAACGAAATATGCAGAAAATAAAACAAATACCGACACAATAGCTGCGTATGAAAGCCAAATATATCAGATAAAATTTTAAGTTAGGACAAGGCAAATTTTTAGTTAA
>NC_087200.1:163854464-163891964 GCF_015104395.2 Macrobrachium nipponense
CCAGACGTCTTCCATTCGTAAGACATCTGAACTGGATACGTGGGTAGGAAAGAAGAAAAGAGGGGGAAAAAGGGGTGATATGGAAACAACAGTACGAAGGATGAAAAATTGGCGATGAAACAGCATTGAAGAACTGGTGGAAAGCGAAATGAGAAAATGAAGGGGGAAAAGAGAAAAGAAATGAGATGGAGGAAAAAGGCAGAGAGAGAGAGAGAGAGAGAGAGAGAGAGAGAGAGAGAGAGAGACGGAAAGAGAGACGGGGGAGGGACGGGCCAATGAGGACAGAACGGGAAGAAGGATTGTGAAGAAAAAAACACGAGACGGAGGAAATGGAAGAAGGTAACGGGTGAGAAAAACAAGGATTGAAAGCAAAAGTAAGAAAGTTCACAAACAGCTGAGAAGTAGATGAACAGAATTGGAACAAAATGCAGAATGGGGAAAGAAGGACGAAGACAGATGAAAAAATAACCGAAAAATAAGAAAAAGAAGGAAAGGCGAAGAGAAAGGATTAACATGAAAAAAAGAGCAGAGTAATAATGCATATCTCAAAATTTAAAAATATCCTAATCGTATGAAGATAAACAAACACATACACACACACACACACACACACACATACAAATAAGGTTATTCATGGTTAAACAGAGCATTAGTGAACCCCATGGGAATATGTTCTATTTAACAGCACTGCTACTACTTTACCTGGCTGAATGTACGAAATACTCTTCAGTTGAATAATGAACTATGAATAATTATAGTACTGATTAATAACGCATAAAAGTAATAACAATGACGGGACGAAAAGATGTGCCCTTCATCTCTCTCACGGCGAAAGAATTTCCAATTGGGACTTTTCTTATAATCCCTTTCGGAAAGCGAAGGGAAAGCTGCCAACAATATAGTGGACGTCTTTTCCTCATCGACAGGCGACTGACTCTTGCATTGACAGCTACTGACGTCCTGAACTACATACGATGTCAATACGGACAGAGAAATCTTTACATGAACCGCTGGGTAATTAAAAGAAAAGGAGAATGGCAGTGGGACACCCGTCACTTGGCTGTCTTGGAACGAGAAGAAGTACAGACGAGTTTACCTTTCCCGTTGCAACAGCAGACAAAGCTGTTCCTAGAAAGGTAGCGAGGTAAAAACAGACACGAATTATAGTTTTTTACTGAGAGAGAGAGAGAGAGAGAGAGAGAGAGAGAGAGAGAGAGAGAGAGAGAGAGAGAGAGGCGTTTCACTTATTCACTAACAGGACTATATGTAGTTGCTTCAAATAAATGTAAGGATGTCTTAATTCAAAATAATTTCGTTCTGAGAGAGAGAGAGAGAGAGAGAGAGAGAGAGAGAGAGAGAGAGAGAGAGAGAGAGGGTTGGGGTGGGGTGGGAGAGGGCGGGGATTTGCAGTAAAAAAGAATTGAATTCTTTACATAAAACGATTAGAAAAAAGTACTAAAGATAAAGGCAAAGTAGAATACTACATCCTACAATTCTACATTAACACCCCATTTACCGGACACAAGTTTCAAAACAGTAAAAGAGAGTTACATATAAATTTTAAAAATTTAATATAATTCATAGAGCAATAATTATTAATATTTTCTTGTAAACACGTATAGGATTCCCATTACGTACAATTAATAATAGCAATGGTTGTAAGAAGACATAGCTTGCCGTGAGGGATAACAACCGTAAACAACTGATTAAAAATTGTTTGAGAAATACACCTGTCAAATATGTGGCAGCAACATTTAGAACCAACTCGTTCTACATGGTATAAGATCCAACCAAACGTAGACGTCAAAATGAGCAACATTATGGGCAACTGACCATACTGACCTATATCTAAGCTGGAATTAGGTCAATTCGTCTTGTCACCCCCTTGAAACGATGACGTTCAAATAAGAGGTTGAGGATCTCTATACGGATCGTGGTGGCTTGTTTTGTCTACTGGATTTGCCAGTTTTGATTTGTAGTTGGAGTCTAAAACGACTCTATGCATTACGGCACATATCCAGCTCAAGAGATGCATGTACCCAGTGATCAGAGAAATACTGATTTTACCCAATGGTTGACTAGATCACCTCAAGTGTTTGAAGTTAAACACTGGCTATAGAAACCAACTATGAAACTGGCGAACAGCCAAATGTACAATAACAGCATAAACCACCTCCTATGGAACTTACTATAAATAAAACAAGACTCACACAGGATGTTCGGCAATATTGTTTTCACTTTTCGGAATCGGAAAATGCTGGAGCAACGACCAACCTTCAACATTTCCTGTTTTCAATGTAATGGTGACTATATTTTCTCTTGCGAAGTACAAACTTGCATAACAATATGAATTATTTAAGTACATGAAGGTAGCTGAAACAGTCCTTGATAAGTCATTAACCAATTACTGGGTAATTAATAACTTTTCCCTACCCAATTGTCAACACAGGCGCAGGGTATCAGTTCTGAATTAAGTACAGTATATCAAATTTGGTAGATCTAAGTCTGCCCGCATAATTTGAATTTTGAAAAACAACCTCAACATACTGACGAAATAAAAAAAAAAGTTCAAACTAAGGGGCATGAGGAATAGGGCCGAAAGGTCTTCCATTAAAGAAGCTGTATTCCAAAACTGAAAGTCATACCTCACAAATAGGAAAAGATTTATCCAAAGAGTTGACATTTCCTATGTTTACCCTTAACCTTGACCTCAAATCAACCTACCAGATGCGAGGGGTACGATTTGAAAGGCTTTCTAAAAGGAAACTGCCCTCCAAATATGATATTCAAACCACATAAGCTTAAAAAATAATTGCTACTTGGAAAACTTCAACCAACTATCTAAGTCGATGCTGGTGACAAGGCGAATCGCGATATCTCGCCGGTTCCGTTGACCTCAAAAGTAATATTATTGGTCTAATTACAAGTGTTTGATAACTTTATATAATATTTATATATATATATATATATATATATATATATATATATTATATATATATATATATATATATATACACACACACACAATGTATAATCAGGCAACGAAAGGGAAGCGCAAACTACTGTAAATATCTGAACTCAAATGGAATCAAATGTTAATTTCTGTTCAGCATATCATTATTCGACATGCTCACATATTTCATAGAGCACAAGAGAAATAGGACATTAACATTGTAAAGGATAGAATGACCATTGTATAATCAAGACGGTTTGGATAAAAAAAAAGAGAGAAGCAAATTAAATGTAAAAAACGAAGGTGTAAATGATAAAAAAACTATTTATCTATACCATAAAATGGCACCACCATCGTCAAACAGATCGTACATCGTTCTTCAAAATGAAAATATAATATTCTCAGTTCTTCACTACCTAACAATGTGGTATGATATAACAGAAACGTTCTTGAATTACCTCTTGATATTAGCATTGTAAACGGTTAAACAGTAACAGTACTGTCTCATTGAACAATATATATATATATATATATATATATATATATATATATATATATATATATATATATATATATATATATATATATATACTACATACAAGTTACAAATGCCCATGGACTTAAAATTCATAAACCACATGGCAGAAAACAATTTTATATATATTTACAAGTAGTGCGTGTGCTTGTGTGTGTTTGTGTGTGTAGCATAGTTCTAATGTTTGTGAAAGGAATTACTTTGCTCCTGACCTTGGATTTTAATGTCTAGAGGTCATTGCAAATACATCAATAATGCCTCAAGGAGTCTTCCTGTATAGATTAAATTTAATAATAATCTTTGGTGTTTACCTATCTATTAATCTATCAATGCACACACAGACACATACATATATAGGTGTATAGATATATACATGTGTATATATATATATATATATATATATATATATATATATATATATATATATATATATATATATATATATATTATATATATATTGATTATTGGTCGTTAATATAATCTAGTATACACGATGACTCCGTGACGCTTTATCGATGCATTTCCGAGGACCTCTGGATATGAAAATTCAACATCAGGAGCAACGCAACATCCTTTCCCGAACGTTAGAATATGCTAGTTATGTCCTCTACAGAAATAAGCTTATACCGAGTTTTTGCCTTCTCACGGCGCTAAAACAAACAATCCTAGAGAAGACATCCGGTTATGCGATACTCTGGCAAAAACAGAAATCCTTCTACAAACGTTGGTATGGGTTTATTTACATAATTAATTGGCACTTAAGCGAATACTGTCATAGTGACACATAGCTGCTGGACGTATGCCTTTAACGCTTTCAACCTATATACCAATATACATAAACACACACACACGCGCACACACACACACACACACACGCATATATATATACAAACACAAACAGACTGTCACCTATAGATGTCTACAGATAATGATTGTTAGAGTATATAAAAGAAAAAAATATGAGTTCGATTTAATTTCGTAAATATGTACATAGGGAAGAAAGAAAGGGGTTACCAAACAGAAAAAAAAAAAATAAAACGAACAAAGCAGTAATTTCATGAGCATAGACAACGGAATATTTTATTACTGAGAATACAGTTAAACTGCACAGCCTTGAGAATGACCTCTGTATTTTTCAGTCCGATTGTATAAATGCCACATATGCTCATAAATAACCTCTGACTATTTCAAGTTTTTCACTTACCACGTTTTCGCGTTTTTTCTTCCCTTGGTATATGCTAGCCTCTCTCTCTCTCTCTCTCTCTCTCTCTCTCTCAGGTCTTTACTTGAACCTATGCTCGCGAGCATTATTCGCGGGTCCTCTCTCTCTCTCTCTCTCTCTTCCTCTTCCTTCTCGCTTCCTCTCTCCCTCTTACGCAACTCTTTACTTGTAACGTACGCTCGCCTGTCTTCTCGTTCTTCTCGGTTCTCTCTCTCTCTCTCTCTCTCTCTCTCTCTCTCTCTCTCTCTCTCTCTCCTTTCCAAAATCCTATGCTCGCCCATCCTTTGTTGGTTTCTCTCTCTCTCTCTCTCTCTCTCTCTCTCTCTCTCTCTCTCTCTCCGTAAAATGTTTTCACTTGAACCTATTCCCACTTTTCGTGCTTTGTTGGTCCACCCCCGCCCCCCCCCCTCCCCCGTTCCCCAACTCTTTCTCACCTCGTACCTGCGTAAGCAGGCTTACAATACAGCCATTTGTTTGTGCCATTTGTTTAGCTGCTTCAGGGAGATAAGGAGCCAACAAAACGTATCACTTGACGACGGTGATCTGTCATTCTCCTTCCAAGCAATTCGGGAGATAAATCTTCATTAATGGCATCTCTCCCCCGAATGTGGCAGGTGCTGTTGCAGAGGGAGGCGGCGGATGGAGGCTAACCATCCCTGATTCATTAGGAAAAACACTCGCATACGCATGAGACCTTTATGCTCATACACTCTCTACCTGGGACAAGGTTACCCGTCCGTTAATAAGTGTACATTTTTTTTTATAAGACGATAACTAATCACTCTCTCTCTCTCTCTGTATATATATATATAGATATATATATATATATATATATATATATATATATACACATATGTATGTGTATGTATATGTATATGTTATATATACATCTAGCTACATATGTTCTTTAATATCTAATTCGCTCTACCTCGGAATTAATACATTTTATATATGTATAATTGTATATACATGAGTAGGATTGTGTAAAAGTGCATATATAAAATTTAACTTATAAATCATCCTTCAGAAAATGCGCTTTATGTATACAAATGTGCATTTGTTACACTAGAAATTTCAACTAATGACACGCAGGTGTTTCTTTAAACTGTCCCACCTCACTTATTTTCGCTTCAAAAACTATCTTCACTTTCAACGTACACTCTCAGAATCATTTTCATCTTTGGTTTGCTTTAGCTTTCTAATTTCTCTCTTTGGCGGGAGGGGAGGGATGGAGGGAGAAAGGAGAGCTGAGGGTTATTTGTCACTGGCAATATCGGTGTTTTCATCTCGCCTTCAACCCATCAGATTTACTTTATATATCTTGCTAATTACGCTCTCGCATGCGGCGCAATTAATCAGTTTCTGTCACTTTCCTGCATGCCCGAATCCTAAGGACTGGGCTGGCTATACTTTCTCTAGGAGAGAAATCAGAGCATTATATTTCAGACTCAAGACCTACCTATCAACTCATCTCTCCATGTTTGTATGTATGTATGAATATAAATATATAATATATATATATATATATATATATACTATATATATATATATATATATATATATATATATATATATATATATATATATATATATATATAACAATCTCAGCTCCTCCTTGTAGTATTTACACATTCAAGCAATCAGTATTAGACGAATGGCAAATAAATAGTGATCCGAGATTTGAATTGCACGATGTATGAAAGCGTCTTGCAATATTCCTAAGGAACAATTATAATTCCCAAGTCACAAGCATATGTTTTAAGTGTAGGTAAAAATACTAAGCTAACTATCCATTTTATTTTAATTTGGGTCCTTTACATCGTAAAGCTGTTACCAACATAATACAGACCCAAGACAGCCAACATAACTCTACAATAACTGATTAACTTCCTCTTTTCTCTCTATACTTTCAAACTAATGGAGTCATCTCACTAAACCAGTAGCTTACTCACCGACTCATAGATACTTACACGAGGAGGCCTCGTATATGTTCATACTACGTACTTTGTCATGCAGGCTCGCCATCTGCTCTGTCTAACGTGACAATATTAAGACAAAGAAGTTCTCCTGGGGTCCAACAAAGGAAGCGCCACTATAACTGAAACAACCTCTTAATGATCCAAGAAAATAAAGCCCGCAAGTGTATGAAAAGTAAAGATTGGAAGTCTGTACATTATATCCACTCTCGGCTTTAGATGATAAACAAGTCTAAATGAAGACGGATAATGATCTTCCCATTTGTGAGCAAATAAAAACGCCAAAGGTTTTCGGAAAATTCCTCAAACATAAAAGTAATTCTTAATGTTCAGCAACAACAATAATAAATATTTAGTTCAAAACGAATGAGAGAACAAGAAAGTCACAGACATTCTGGACTTATCCAGCTCAAAGGAAATATAAAAAAATTTTAAGCAACGCGGACATTATATATATATATATATATATATATATATATATATATATATATATATATATATATATATATATATATATATATATATATATATATATATATGTATATATATATATATATATATATATATATATATAGCTTATATATATACATATATATATATATATATATATATATATATATATACATACACACATACACACACACACATATATATGCGAATTATTGAGCATTTATACATAAACAAGATAAATGGCCGAACTGAAAATACGATGAGGCAACGCCCAGATAAAAATTTAAGTCTTAATTGCGATATAAGACAACAAAAGCTTATTTATGCGAAAGCAACACGAAAGTTAAGCGCATAAAGGAAATAAACAAATTTAAATAAAATAACAACCCATGAAATACAAAGAAACCCTATATAGAGACAAAATCATTACATTAGAGCGGAGAAGTATCTAAGAGAGAGAGAGAGAGAGAGAGAGAGAGAGAGAGAGAGAGAGAGAGAGAGAGAGAGAGAGAGAATTTCCTTCAATAGGATCAAGATTACTTAATCGATGACATGCATTTCGGTGGAGTATTGTTTATATGCTCGCTCGCTCTCTCTCTCTCTCTCTCTCTCTCTCTCTCTCTCTCTCCATGTAGCAGCGACCTACAACAACTGACAAACAGCCAGGTAAGTAAGAAACTACTTAAGTTAAATCCACGCTACATTTTCCAATGTGTTCCTACTGTTCTTTTCGTCGAACGGAACTTTTCCACTGGGAGACTGAAGAAGGGGAGAGAGAGACCATTAAAACCTATTCTGGCTAAGAATGGAAGCTTCTCAAAAACATGTAAATATATATATGAGAGAGAAATGTCACGGATGGTTTCTTCCCGAAAGAATGGGAATTAATATGTGTAGTTGAGCGAGAGTACCCCTCAACAACATCATAGGCTATCCTACCCCTCAACGACAACGTCAACAACAACAAAGTATTTTGTAGGCTTACTCGTCGAGTAAGCGAAAATGTGAATCGTGTGTGTAAGCCTGAGAGAGCAAGAGATTCCTGGTGCTCATTTGTTCTCACAGAGCAGGGCACACACACACACACACACACACACACACGCAGCATTTGCATGCTGGCTGAGTTTTGCGAGCGGGTGCGAGGGCCGGGTCCATTAATGATAACCATATGTCACAAACACCAAGGAACGCCACTCTTCACCATTAGCAGCTCATCTGCTGGAACCAATTAAGTCAAGGCTGCCTTAACTGAACTCCCTTACCCCCGGTATTTTTAAGCATCCCATTATTAAAATAAATGCTATGGCGACCACCCCATAGCCAGACTTAGCAGAATTTCACGCACTTGACTGCATTATTCTCTCTCTCTCTCAGTTTGTATTCATACTCTCCGCGGTGTCCCTGATTTGTTGATCTTACACTGAACAACATTTTTAATTTACAATCCCCCCCCTCTCTGTCTCTTGGTCTCTCTAAAACAGATATACACCCACATAAATATTTACCTTGGAGAGAATGCTCCCCTTCCCAGCTAGAATGAACTTGTACGTTCTCTTTCTCTCTCTCTCTCTCTCTCTCTCTCTCTTTTCCTAGCATGATGTGTCAAATTCCCACTTTCTGAGAATTTGGAGAAGGAATATTACGTCCAACACAGTCAAAAAAGAGGGAGAACAATAGAGGAACGACCGAGAACTAGTAGGAATGATATTAAAGAGCTTTGCTTGCAAGATTACACAGTATAGATAACGCGCCAGGATTTTAGTGCAACGTGGCTGGGCATCGAATGAATTCAAATCTCCGAAATGGACCTGAATCAACTAAGAAGATTATCGATTTGCTTGAAATCTGGACGCAGGAGGAGTCAAGGGGTGAATGTCGGTTAACGAAAAAGAATATGAAAATTAAAAAAAACTCTAGATGAACTAAGCGCTGGGAAGAAAAAGACTGACACCATGGCAAGCAGGAGGTAGTGAGAGGAAAATGTTTGAAAAAAAGACGTACGCACGGTAGGAAGGGGTAATAAAAGAACAGCTGAAGAGTAAATACTTGGGAAAAGAAAGTTGTCGCCGTTGTCAAATGGAAAAAAATAACATAAACATATATTTGAATAAAAAATAAAAGAAAATGTTAGTCAAGGATAGAAAAGGCAGGAGAGGCGACACACTAGAAGGAGAACGAGGTACTGAGAGGAAATGCAGAATGAACAACTCACGGAAACAGAGGAGAGAATGAGAAGAACAACTGAAGAATATACTTGATGGAGCGAATTGTAATTTGTTAAGAAATAAAATTGTAAAATTTTCGGTGAAATGGTGGATGTATGTATGTATGTATGCATGCACCATATATATATATATATATATATATATATATATATATATATATATATATATATATATACACACACACATACATGGTGCATGCATGCATACATACATACACAAATCCATCATTTCACCGAAAATTTGAAAATTTTATTTCTTAACAAATTACATATATACACAAATTCATGTAAATATATATACATATATCATAATTGAACGAGGCATTCAAATTTGTAAAGGAATTAATTAGTATTACGAATAATTAATAACTAATAGAATATACAAAAGAGACCACAAGAAAGGAACTTGAAACTGTGGATATTTAACAGAGATATTCTTTTATCAGTGAATATAGTAATTGCATATAGGAAAGCGAGAGGAATTTGGTTACAACTAAGACCACAAAAATTCATCATTATAAAATAGAGCACTCAAGAGTTGCTGGAAAATAAACATTTACCTTGCTCTAACAAGAACATCCACTATCAGCGCAGTTTATATTGTATTCTCCGTTTGTCTCTGAGGAAGGACTATGCTGTGAATTAAGAACCTGATTTTACTTAAATGCAGTGTCGTTTTTAAGGGATGTCTGTCGAAAAAAACCTGACAGTTATTCTCTTATGGAGCTACATCTTATGGGTGATATATATATATATATATATATATATATTATATATATATATATATATATATATATATATGCATCATATATATATATATAATGGAAATACACTCTAAGTGTATAAGTCTTATTTGTGCAATAGCACACATACACGGAATATATATATATATATATATATATATATATATATATATATATATATTATATATATATATATATTATATATATCATATATACATTTATTTATATGTCAATCAACATACACTTCTTAAGAGAAGAGAGGCGTATCTGGGAATTATCTCTCACTATCACACACACACATAATAGCATATGAGATATATATATATATATATATATATATATATATATATATATATATATATAATTACATACATAATGTGCATGTGTATATAAACATACACACTCACCTATGAGTCGGTTGTGTGTGGCCGGGGAGAAGTCTAGAGTATATCGTCCGGGAAAACACCAGATAGGAGTGAAGGAGTCCCTTTCGATACCCCTGAAGCTGTGCGTCAAGATTTTTTTTTTTTTTTTTCATTCTAATTAACAACAACCTAAAGGATACTTGCTTTGGAGGTAGGGAATCGCTTCATGCTAAGACATCTCAGCGTTTAAGCGGAGGAGTTAAGCTCAGGTACCCATATACAAGTAAATCTAACTATTTGTTTAACTGTTTTTCTTTGACTCCTATCTAAACGTATACATAATTAAATTTATATATATAATGACAAATTTATATAATCCCAGCTAACACCGAACGTACTTGCAACGTTGCACACAGGTTGCAAGTAGGTTGGTGGATGTTTGAAATTCAGGGAACGTTGCTGCAACGTTGTAGCCATACTCTACTTTCTTAGTATGTTCAGTATATATATAGTAAATTGTAATAAATTTTGCAGAATCGCCAATACAAAACGGAGGACAATTGAAGCAAGAAATCTCAGCCAATCAGCATACCTACAGCGTTGCAGCTGCTGGCCAGAGGATAAGTCCTCTGGCCAAGTAGCTGCAGCGCTGAGTATTCTTATTGGCTGAGATTTCTTGTTTCAGTTTTCCTTCCTTTTGCATTGGCATTGGTGATTCTGCAATATGTAGTACAATTTAATACATATAATGAACATACTAAGAAACTAAGACTATGGTTGCAACATTGCAGAAATGTTCCCTGAATGTCAAACATCCACTCACTTTAATGATGGAAATCCTTCATTTTAAAATAATGGCAATACCCTTGATGATTGGTGGACTGGAATAACAAATTGGTTTTTATCTTACCAATAACTGATTTCCTTATAGTATATATATATATAATATATATATATATATATATATATAGTATATATATATATATATATATATATATATATTCAGTCAAAGAAACAACAGAGATGATCTGGTTGCGGTAAACCTGTAGGATAATGAAGTAACAAGACCTGTCATATAATTGAATTGAATGTTGATAGTGTTGAAAATAAATAAACTCAAATCATACGCATTTTTTAAAATCCAATTTATATCTTGCACCTTTACATGAATGTTGCAAGAATGTCTCGTGAACGTTGTGCTTTTGCAAAGTTGTATGAATGTTGCATGAACGTTATACTTTCAATGTTGCTGCAACGTTCCTTGGAGTCGAGAAATTGACGTTGCTACAAAGTAAATGCAGGATGGCTGCAACATTCCAGCAACATCCATTTGTTATCTGGGATGTATAATATATATTATATTATATATATCTATATATATCTATATATATCTATATATATCTATATATATCGATAGATATATATATATATATATATTATATATATATATATATATATATATATATATATATATATATATCTATCGATATATATAGATATATATAGATATATATAGATATATATAATATATATATATATATACATCCCAGATAACAAATGGATGTTGCTGGAATGTTGCAGCCATCCTGCATTTACTTTGTAGCAACGTCAATTTCTCGACTCCAAGGAACGTTGCAGCAACATTGAAGTATAACGTTCATGCAACATTCATACAACTTTGCAAAAGCACAACGTTCACGAGACATTCTTGCAACATTCATGTAAAGGTGCAAGATTATAAATTGGATTTTTAAAAAATGGCGTATGATATATATATATATATATATATATATATATATATTATATATATATATATATATATAGAGATATATTATAGATAAATATATATATTATATATATATATATATATATATATTATAGATATATATATATATATAGATATATTGCGATATATTTATTCCTTATGTGTTCATGTTAATAAAATTAGTGCAATATATATTTATACAATAATAATATATTTCTTATAAATAAATAAATATATCATTGCTGGTTTCTAACCCAGCAATTATTCTCACATCAAAATTAAGAGAGAGAGAGAGAGAGAGAGAGAGAGAGAGAGAGAGAGAGAGAGAGAGAGAGAGAGAGAATGCATCACTTGGCTCAAAATAGAACCTGATGAAACTTTGTCTATAAACCAGAGAAAACACAGAGGCAATTAAGTGAAAAACAAGCAACAATAATCAACTTGCTTTACCCTGATAACCGAGAGCGGCTTTTAGAAACAGCAAAAAATAATGGCGACAGCAATCATTAGCATGTTAAACAAAGACTGAGAGACCTCAGAAACAACAACGAAATAAACATATAAACAAAGCGTTTGCAAACAATCACCACTAAAATATGTAACCACACAAACAGCAATCACTGGCATGGTCGTTTAAGGAAATACATGACGGATGAAATAAAAAAATAAAAAAAATAAAAAATGACAACAGCAAAGAAAAACATAAAACATCCAGCGATTTCGGGGAGCAAAAGACAACACCAGCGATAACCGACAGCCGAGGGTCCCCAACACGTAACAGCAACAACGACAAATAAAAAAAAATAAAAGCAGCAATTTCTACGCTAAACGACGGCCGGGGCTGAGGAAAGCAGCGACCACTACAGCAACAGCTTCAAGATATGCACGAGCGGCAGCTACAGCTGTGTAAGAGAAATTACATCCCAGCCCTTCTGACATTAAAATCCCCTAAAACCTTCACGCTGGGGTAAATTAGTGTTTCTGCAACCCGTAGGTGCAACGTATAAAAAGGAGTAGGGGAAAAAATACAAACTAAAAGCATCTGGTTGGGACATTCACGGGACCTAACTTCTATTAAATACGCCTCTCCCTCTTCGTTCTTCTTCTTCTTCTTCTTCATTCCCCTTTATCTTCTCCTCCTCCTATTCCTTTTTCTCATTTTCCCTTCTCCTTTTTCCTTTGGAATCTTACATCTCCCCTGATAAATATTTTCCTTTTTCAGCTTCTCTGAGAAAGACTGAATAGCAAATACGGTATGGGTAAAAATAAACGCATTTCGTTTAATCTTTCGAAATGAAACTGGATATTGATACAAACTAATGAAATGTTATCAGAACATTTCTTGTATGTTTACCTATCTGCTTATTTCTCACTTTGTTGCTTTGTTTGTGTCTTTTACTTTTGACGTAACAAGCCTTATTTGTGGCAGCTGGGTCATTCTAGCAGACCATATTCAGTTCCTGAAGCCAGGTGGTGACTATTTTAACTAATAATGACAATTTTGGAGCTGTTGCATACCTTCAATACCAAGAAGTGGTCCAGATTACCCTTGTCTTTATTTTCATGATTGAAGTGCAGTAATTCCTCTTGAAAGGGCGAGTTTATTTGATCATTAATATATTATAATAAAAGCAACCATGCACTCGTTCATTTTTTTTGTACTCTATCTTTGGCACTGTATTCCGTGACAGTTCGTTTGTCAGGGGTAATGGCATTTAGGCTTATTTCATAATATGAGGGCACATCGTGAATATGGAAGATATGATTGATTTATAGATTTTAGGCATAAATGCCAAGTACTGGGACAGCTAAGGCCATCCAGCGCTAAAACGTAAAAAGGACAGGAAAGGTTTGAAAGGTGTAACAGGTAGAAAAAATGGCAATTGCATTGCGTATCAACTGTTAGGAGATGGAATAGAGAGAATATGAATAGAGTTACAGTAAAAAGGAATGAAAGCAGTTGCAGCTGGGGGCCGAAGGGACGCTCCAAAGAACCTTAAGTAATGCCTATATTGCACCGCATGGGGTACACTGACGTCACTACCCCACTTCGGGGAATATGAAAGATAATCCGTCCCGTAGCAGCAACGTACTTACAGCATTTAAATATAATTCCTTTATTAACAAACCCAAATAACAGCAAAGAGAACAAAGCGACAACACGCTTGCCAATGAATTCAGACGTCGGCACTCGAGCACAAGACTTTCTAAGGCCGGAGGAAACGACAAAAGACGCCACGCAATGAATGTGACGGAAGTAATCCAATTCCTTGTTCCTAAACTCCGAGGAGTCGCAGTAGGAGCAGCACCAGCAGCAGAAGTAGTAGCAGTAGTGGCAGTAATTTTCAGGAAAGAACAGGTAAGTGGCTTTCGTAAATTATTCACGAACTAAAGTTGGAGGAATGGAGGAACTTCTAGGATGAGATTTCGAGAGAGAGAGAGAGAGAGAGAGAGAGAGAGAGAGAGAGAGAGAGAGGCTTACAATTTATTTTGTCTTTTAAATGAATACTTATACTGAAATTTTACACAACAAGAGTGCTGGATTGTCTAGTATGAACACACAAAAAACACATGGGCACGTTCATACAGACATTCAACAACTCATGCACTGTTTTACGTTTTTCCCCCATCGACGAAGCGTCTCTCCGGTTTTCAAATAACATTTATAAGATGAGGTTGCCAGCCCCATGCCCTTCTCCATCCTCGCTCAACCCCTTCAAAGTCGTCTGACTACCAGGCACCTAAATCACTACTCTAGGAAACAAAGGTTCAATAGGCGTTTCTGAAAAATGGCTTAAATCGTTTTATTTCCGGACGGTATCAGTGCAACTCTTCCATCAATAGGGACACCCACGAACAGTTTTTTTTTTTCCTCTCTCTCCCCCCTTCAAAACTCTTTTGTACGAATAAAAGACCTCTACATTAACAATGGCTTATAAATCCTCACCATAACCTCCTCTTATGGCAGGAATGATCTGCGAAGACTAGGCATGTGTTATACCTGTACCAGTGTCAACTTTATCTCAGTGACACTTCGCTAACATATGAGAGAGAGAGAGAGAGAGAGAGAGAGAGAGAGAGAGAGAGAGAGAGAGAGAGAGAGAGAGAGAGAGAGAGAGGTGGTAGTTAGTTGCACTAAGAATGAACAAACACTTACGACTGTTAACTCCTGTGATCTTGGCAGATGAAACCAAGCGTCATTTCCTCTAACGGCCTTTCTTGCAATGTTTATGCACTCAAGGCGGGCGATAAATCTGTCTCTCTCTCTCTCTCTCTCTCTCTGACATACAAAAGAAAAAGCCAACGGAATTTACGAGTTGAAATGTGGTAGGCAGGATAAAAATAAAAAGCTGTATTTTCATTAGGAGAATCTGTACCTCTTTTAATTTAATAGCGATCCATTAAAATGTAAAACTGGGTATTCTGTTCTCATGATGGTTGAAATCTAAACGTCTATTTTTCATCCTTGCCCGTGGCAATCACGGTTATGTTCATTCTTCTTTTTTCTTTCTTTTCCTTTTTTACCGCTGATGGTAGGCCATGGAATAAAATCCACGGCGTTATTCTGATGTCAAGCGATTGAGCCTAATTGCATTTTAGGCCTAAAATAAGACCCCACAGGACCTCCCACTCTAAATTTACATCGGGGGAAATGATTCTACCGCAAGGAAAAATTATTTTATTTCAAGCTTTCTGCCCTCACAGCATTATCAATCATTTTGGCTGAAATTCTTAAATAGTATGAAAAGTTTTAATTATATACACATATATATTCTATATAAATATGTATATTATACACATATACACACGCGCGCACACATACAAACACACACCTATTTATATATTGCTTCTATGGCGCAGTTTTTTCTTAGGGTATTCTCATTTACTGCTAATGAACAAGTGGCATCTACTACTTTATACTGCACTCCTATAATTTCCTGTACCCTTTATCTTCAAGAACGAATTATCACTGCTCTGCTGCTCCATTTATTTACTATAAAGTCGCAGTTATTCCCTACTGTGCTGCTATGGGAGCAAGAGCCCGTGCCAGCGAAAAACTGCCCTATTCAAAAACAATAATAGTCGCTCCAACCATTGTCTGAGGGCTACTCCGGCCTATACTAGATCGTGAATGAAACCAAGACCTTATATACAGGTTGAATACAGTAAACATAAATTAAAAGTAACTCCCGAAAAATTAAAATCAATATATGATTCCACATTGCAAAGTTAAAAGGAAGATTGAATAAATTTCACAGATATCGATGGCTTCGGCTTCTGCGAGCCTCCCGGTGGCTTGCCGCCATTTTGCGTCCCAAGTAACTTAAATCGAGAGGCTTCACGCCTTCTATAAATCTAAATTTACAGACAACGCTGGTCCTAAATGCCTAAATGCCTGCACACGAGTGGAGATTTTTGAAGAAAAAAACACAAGCAAAGCACGAGTATCCTTAGCCTACAGCCTCGTAGTTCTCATCGAAACACAGGTGATCTGGTTCTTTCAACTCTTCTGGTGACAAAGGAGTGTACGTGACACTATTGTAAACTTTTATGTTATTCTCTACGGCACCTCTATCTCCGCTTCATTATATTTTTTTAATATTTTTTTTTTTTTTTTGTTGGAAGCTGGACTTGTCTTCTTTTGTATTTTAATGCGCTTCTTAATATTACATTCCTGTGACAAACTGGGCTTGACCCATTTATTTTTATGTCTATGTAATAGCTTGTAAGGTCTGAATGCTTTTTATGTACAATCATTAAACTTGCCTTATGTTATCGCCATGTAAGCATTAAATTCCTTCTGCTAATTTTATGAATCCTTACCAAATAATGACACAAATATACTATACTATACTATACTATACTATACTATACTATACTATCAACATTTGATTTGCACAATGGGACTTCTCGTAATTCAAACTTACAGCATCCTTTCCACTCTACCTACGGGATGCTCCAGAAGCAACAAAAGAATTAATAAGAGCAAGATTTAAGATTCTACGAGCAAGCCTCGGTTCTTTTTGTTAGACTAATATGAATTTTCGCATAAATATTAACTTGGACGTGATGAGCAACAAGTTGTAAAATTTCCCTACAAAGTCTAACAATGGACGTTTGACAAGTTGTAATTGTGTGCTCTTCAACAATTCACGCTGGATTATTCCGAAAGGGGAAACTTTACTCATCCATCCTACGAGAAAGAACCATTTATGACTATCTTATTAAGAGTTTTACCCCGTTCCTGCGAAATACCTCGTCGAGTCTGCGATTGGTAAGCCTTGGTATATGTTTTGACGCAGCGATGACTCACGTCTTGACGATATTTCTGTGTTAGTAAATTGATATGTTTTTCTTTATTTATTTAAGGAATGTTTCATTTCAGATACCAGTTTTTTTTATTTTGTCTTTGAAAAGTCTCTCTCTCTCTCTCCTCTCTCTCTCTCTCTCTCTCTCTCTCTCTCTATCAATCAAGTACTCAATTCACTGCTTTGGTCAACAGAGGTATTCTGTCTCTTTAGAATAACATTCAATGTCGCTCCATACTTGCCCAGTTCAGGGATTGACTATTGGAGAGAGAGAGAGAGAGAGAGAGAGAGAGAGAGAGAGAGAGAGAGAGAGAGAGAGAGAGAGAGAGAGAGTGAGTTTTCAAAGACAAAATAAAAAAAACTAGTATCTGAAATGAACCATACCTTAAATAAATAAACAAAAACATATCAAATTACTAACACAGAAAATTCGTCAAGTGATGCCAGCGTAAAATAAAATACACAAATATATATATATATATATATATATATATATATATATATATATATATATATATATATATATATATAATATACACTTTCCATTAGAAAGTTAAGAATGGCTCCCGAGGACATTAACCTTCCAGCCCTCAGCAAGTCTTGCTGGAGAGAGATTGATAACTCCATCTTCTAGCAAAGGGATACATAACTCCTCGTCGATACCAAAAGTAGGAGTTTAGCCCTGTACGAAACAAAAACTTTTAACATTATCTCAATAAGATCAAATAAAAATTCCATCTGTCAATTCCTATTTCCTTCATAACTGACAAACGAAAATACACTTCTCAAAAATATTTTGTGATTAAACAAAATATCTCTTCAGTAATTCAGATAGCCTTATACAGAGAGAGAGAGAGAGAGAGAGAGAGAGAGAGAGAGAGAGAGAGAGAGAGAGAGAGAGAGAGAGAGAGAGAGAGAAGCATTAATCAGGATCATTTCCAGTTGCAATTTCAGGCTCGTGGAGGAAACTGTTCAGAAACAAACACATATTTTACTGACTACGTTTGATCTACAACTAAAATTACTCAGAGGACATTTTCAAACCAATGTCTAGCTACCAAAGAGTAATTCTTTTCATCTATCATCTTCATCGCCTCCCACTATTTCCACCAATATCTGCTCATCTGAAGCCACCCTTGTCATAATTCTCATCCATGTAGGTCTGGATCTTTCAGCTCCTATGGTGCCCACAGGAAACAAGCTGACACTGTCACGTAAGGTTTGTGCAAAGGACATGTCTATGTCATCTCCACCTCTCATCATGTTCTCATCTACATATGGGACATCCGAAATATAACATATAGTTTCTAACTCTATCCAGCCATTCTACTTAGTGCTTCATTCTCTGACCGACACTAATAATTCAAATCGAACTAAATTTATGCAGAATATTAAATAAAATCGTATCAAACTTTCATATCTCGATCTTAAATCTTATTCAGTCTTCTGCTTTTTTTTATTTTTAACTCTTTAATCCCTTCTCCATCTAATGTACTTTCATCTCTTTGATCATACTTTGTTCTTATTACTTCTGTTTTTCTTAAAGTGTTTTTGAGTTCCACCTCTAAATGCAGGATGCATTTAATACCTAACAAGCAAGCTCTGTAAATCTAGCGGTGCTTTACTGATTTTAAAAAAGAATCATCCGCATATAACTGATCTGTGAAGTTTCTTGCGTTAATGCCATGTAAACCTTTTTTCCATGTGGAACCACATGGCAAAGGAGAAATAATATTCCCTATTAGCATCCCACTATTTACTGAGTTCATTTAACATGGTCCCATCGACTTTGACTTTGAAATTACTTCGTTCATATTTAATTTCAGTTAGCTATCAAATGCCTTCTGGCAATCACTCAATATGTCTCAACACAAATATACGTTCATCATAAAGCTTTGTTTCCTCATAACATCTGCAAAAAGTGCGGCGAGTATAAAATTCAGTTTCAGTTTCAACTCCAATTATCTCTGCAGTGACTTCATCATAGCTTAACTTTCCAAATCCTTCCACTTCAAAAACTGACTCAATCATTAAGCGCATTTAGGTCTTCGTCACCCGCTGGTATGTCAATCAAATCATCCCCGTCAGATCTCATATTGATGACCTCACAGAAATGTTCTGCCCAGCATTGTCTTTCTTCCTCTCCTGATGTTATTATTGAACTCATCCTTCTGTCTGACGGGTATAATTAATTTTTTTTTTAATTTTTTTTTTTTTTTAATTTTATAGGCTAATCTAACAACAATGGCGTTTTCAACAGTATCGTCTTGTTTGCGCAAACATTCTCAGCTATCCTTCTTATTCTGCGTTCAACTTCACAACCTGACCTTGACTATTTTGCACGTACTGCTTTCGAGCTCTTCATCTCCTCCAAGAAACTAGCTTGCTTGTACGCTTTGCTTTTCTTTCATCATTTCTCTCTAACCCAGGTACTATCTGACATCTAATGTTTACATCTTGTTCCTTCGTATCCCAGTACTTCTCTGCTTGCAAATTGGCATAAATTTTTGACATTAAATAGTTCTCATTGACTGTCGGCTCCCTCTCAGAGACTTCTAGAACTGAAAATCTATTCCGAACTTCATTTACCAGAGCCTCTTGATGTTGTTTTTCAGAAAGCTTTATTGCATTAAAGCAAAGTACTCTATCATTTTTATTTGGCTGGGATTTTGTTAGGTGCTTTTAATTACAGCTTAACATTCCTGTGATCTTTGCAGTTTTCAGGATAGCCAACTGGCTATGTCTAACTATATTCACTGATACCTTATTGTTGGAAAAGAGTACTCCAATTACCAAATTATCTGCAGTACCAAAGGCAATAAATTGTAACCAAATTTTGTCTGCAGTCTCTCCCAGACCTTCTTTACCCCTGACATGCCCACAAACCCTCTTTATTCAGCCCAACCTTTCTAATCATGGCACCAACATAAACTCTCATATCGCTCGCTGGTATTTCGTCTGGAACATTCTGGAGTGCTTTATAAGATCCTTTTCTTATTTAATCGGAAATTTCATTTGTCTGTGGATAGCACAGTGTTATAAAATAATTTGTTGTACAATGGACCTTTTAAGTACGTTGAGAAAATTTTATTTATCATCAAACATATGCAAGGTAACATGGATATACGAGTATTAGTCATATGCTAAATTACCCGTTATCACTACAGTTTATTAAGGCAAATGAGAAAAATAATGTGTAAGTATGATTTGAGGTTCAAGATATAGATGACCAGGTACATAGGTGGGCGTATGTATGAGAAAGTATGGAAATGAGAGTGTATTCTCCACGGCAGTATAAATAATCTAAAAAAAAAAAAAAAAAATACAAATTCAACGAGAAAACAAAAGAAGTAGGAAGAAAGAAAGAAATACAATGTAAAACCCGACAGAAGTCAGCCCGAGCTAATTTGACTCCGTTTTAGATGCAAAACTAGGCGAATAAATTCCGCTGCCTGGCTTCAGGGTAACTATTACCGCTCAAATTAATGGCAAAGTTTGACAGGAGCAGTTAAACAGCAATAAAAACAAAAACTTCCTCCGAAATTTTGGCCGAGCCGCCAGGACCGCAGACGCTAATGTCGCTGACGGCGACAGTAACAGAAGGAGAGGGGAAAAAGAAAGGGGAAAAGAGGAAGAGGGGGAAAAAAAGGGTTAAGTTGACTCTATGAGTTTCCGTCAGCCAATGGAAAATAAGATGGCTGCAAGGCGGGGTTACCTTCCCTTGCCATTCAATTCTTTGGGTGTTACGAGCATTTTCTCTAATTCTCTGCCGAGGAATTGAACTCGGGCAACGGTTTGAAAACAACAAAAACGAATACAAACGAAAAATATTTTTAGAGCAAGGCAGAATTAAATTCAAACCGTGTATAATAAACTCACATTCATTTTTCACTGAACAACATACAAAGCAACAACGAAAACAACTAACATTGCAAAAGAAGTCCTCCATTTCAACGCGGCAAATAAAAATTAAAATAAACAAAATGAATACAGAGTACAAAAAAAAAAAACAATAAAAAAAACCGGAATGTTTTCCTTTAACTTTAAAGAGCACAAAAAACGGGCCAAGAGGGAAAAGAAAATGGGGTCTTTTCTTGCAACGTTCTATGGGGACCAAGAGTCCGTATGAGCCAGGAACCATTTATCACTCATTAAAAACGTGTGTAAAAGCTGGAACGTTCAGGGCTTAAACGTTTACGAGCCAATAATCCCCTAGTGACTAATGGTAAGGAAAGGGGAAGAGAGAGAGAGAGAGAGAGAGAGAGAGAGAGAGAGAGAGAGAGAGCTGGGCAATGAAGTTCGTAAAATATCATCAAAGTATGAATGCCTCATCATAAACAGGGGGGATATTTAGAGGCTTAGGAATAAATTACGAGAGAGAGAGAGAGAGAGAGAGAGAGAGAGAGAGAGAGAGAGAGAGAGAATCGTACGCCATATGCCATAATCAAAGCATATGATTGAGGTACACCTTTAGATTGAGTAATGAACCCTTACGTCTGTTATTCCATTTTTATCTTTATTTTCCTTAACTTCAACTCTGTCTTACACTGGTCTGCTATCAACCAGGTACATAATGTGAGATTCAGAAAGTAATGAAGGTGTGGTTAAACTATCTACAAATTTAGATCCAAACCTTGTTGTGATGAGGATATCCAAATAAAAAAAAAGTGAGAGAGAAGCGAGGTAGCGTGGTGAATATAATTAATATTATTGTATATCTGGTTAACGTGACCGACACACAAACACATACACACACCACACACACCCACCACACACCACCACACACATATATATTTATATATATATATATATATATATATATATAGATATATATATATATATTTATTATATATATATATATATATATATATATATATATATATATAGATATATATAATATATATATATATATATATATAATTATATATATATATATATATATATATATATTAGTATATATATATATATATATATATATATATATATATATATATATATATATATATATATATATATATATATATATATAACACATTTATATGCGCTGACAAGTATGGCTGCGTATGTGTCTATTTAAGGTGTCAGCAAGAACAAGCTTGACTATTTATTGTCGCCCCAATACATCCACAGATATTTGAGATACCTCGTTAGAGATATGAATTGGTTAAGCAACAACTTTGAAATGTACGTAGGTGTATGATATGTCTACGTAATGGAGGTGGAGTGATCCGAGGATCACTTTGTATATAGTTACTGGTCTCTCAATAATCACGCGCGGCATACCATTAAATGACGAGCAAGAATAATTTATACATAATACAAATTACAAGAACATTTCAAACTATTGTTTTCTAGTTTCTTGGATCTGTCCAAAAAAAAAAGTCCCGACTTTGGTTATGTTTTGTTTAGCTTTCGTTCAGTCAGCTGCAAAAAGTCAAAACGTCATCACAAGACCTCACCATTCAAGTTTCAAATTTGGAATGCCCGATTTATTAAACAAAGCTGTTTTTCTTTCACCAGACACCTAGCAGTGAACAAAATCGACGAGACAAAACTCTTACATTCAAGGAAAAGAAAGTAAAGCTATTACAATGAACGAACCTTTAAACTTTGCGCCCACCCCCCAAATAAAAGAATAAAATAAAATAAAACTTAAATAACATCGAGAACAAAGCCAAAAATGCACAGAATCGAAGCCATTAAGAAAAGCCTCAACGATGCCGACAGAAAACACCGTTCCGTTTTTGCGTTTAATGGTTGCCGACTCACTTGGAGAGAGAGAGAGAGAGAGAGAGAGAGAGAGAGAGAGAGAGAGAGAGAGAGAGAGAGAGAGAAACTTCATGTTATGATGGAAGATTAAATTGAAAAGGAATTCCGAAGCATGAAATCAAAATTAAATGAATGAGTTTACAAACCAGAAGGGAGGAGGCAGGATGCGATCTATTTCCTATTAAACTAATCTTAAAAGATTAATGGATCTAATAAAAACTTTATAACGCTTTCATATCGAACTGCAGAATAAACACGGACATAAATAGAGACATAAATTTAAACGCAGTAACACGTTCATTATACCGATGTTTATTCAATCTATCAATAACGACAGTACTGGTTCTGCTAAGTACTTGGATGGGTGACCACCCAGAGATGTCAGACAGGGTCTGTACATTGTCTGTCTGGACATCAGTGGGGCAGAGCACAAGTCTGGCAACTTTCTGCAGCTGTCCCCTAATATATATATATATACTATATTATACTATATATATATATATATATAATATATATATATATATATATATATATATATTAATGTGTGTATATATATATATATATATATATATATATATATATATATATTATATATATATATATATATAGGGGACAGCTGCAGAAAGTAACAAGTATTGTTGGTTGAGGTTGCCAACACTTGTGCTTTTCTTTCTGTAAATCCTAACATGTTATGTATAAATATATATATATATATAACTTAATTATATATAATATGATAATATATATTTAGTATCAAATTGTAATATATATATATATTATTATTACTATTATTATATTATATGTATATATATGTGTGTGTGGGTTAACGTGGTTGGTAAAAATGACCCTGTTTAACAAATAGGAGAGAATCCCCTCTCTGGGCAGCTGAAATCAGTCACTAACATCTTAGGCTAATTCAGACTCTTGAGGTACGAAAAGTGGTCTTTATTTTCCCCAAAATAGCTAACATGAAAATGAAATAATATGTATCTAAAATCCCAAACCATGAGATACCATTATTGTTCTGCATAAATCATATATATAACTCATTAGTCTGTCAAATAAATGTCAAATAAGAGTAGAGAATTCATTTTCGACAGTGACAAATCCGAATCCATCTGCAAAGGAAATCACAATGATCAAAATTGGTAAATATTAAAGTTCATTAATCATGTTAAGTGTCGCACCACACTTCCCCTTATAGAGCATCTGAAAAATGTCACTGTTCTAAATGTTCTGTATATCAGAACTGCCTTGATTGATGGATCTCCAAGCGCCTTGTTCTGCAGTTCGTGGTCACTAAAAGTTCTTGTCTAAGGATCCCATAAATTCCCATAATAGAGATTATATCTCATTCATTTGCTCTAACAGACATACGAATGCACGGACGCTAGTCTATTCTCGGTTCCGATGTACGTGTGTTTTCCCATTGCTCATGCACACGTCCTATTTAGTGCACTGATTCCAGACTAACCAGGTCATTTGCGCTCCCGCAATCCCGTCACGGCGATCGGAAATGTTATGTCTTTTGTCTCGTTTGGACTTTGGACAGCCTGAGGAATTCACTCTTTATAAATTTTCAAGAGTTCCGAAACACTCGAGGCTAGCCTGTTTTCGAATTCAACTGCCTGTCACTCGTGATCGATCTGATTTTTTTCTTGTTTTTTTTTTTTTTTTAATATTTTTTTTTTTTACTATTACTGCATACATGCCTTTAATATATATATATATATATATATATATATATATATATATATATATATATATATATATATATATATATATATATATATATATATATATAACCAATGGCCTGTAGAAGAATGATATAGTAGGGCGCTCTTGCGCTTTTGCACATAGTGCTTAATTCATGACCACCAGAATTGTTCCTAGACGAGGTTCTTTCATGATTAACTGGCTCAGGATTGAAAATTGTCACCTCTCATCCGTCATCGATAAATGTGTTACTTAAGAAAGAAACACCTTTATTGAACATGCCTAACTCTGATATATAAAGGTCACTCGACTCCTAAATAATTTAAAAACATTCTTACTTTTAGCACCACTTCGTACATCATGGATGCGCCGACATTTCGCTCGTCCCAAGTTGTGTTCAGTTTACCCAAACTTTCCTCAAAGCGAAAGGCTTGTTTAACCTCTTTCAGTAAACTCCATTCGAATTCAGCTTTGTCTCTCATTCTCTTAAAACAGACTCTGCATAATTTAACCCGGTAGCTTGCATTTCATTTGGACTAAATTAAAACACAGGAGCCAGTCCAGATCGCATTCTCTCTCCCGTTCATACAAAGAAATTGAGGGAAAAAGGATCAGGGTGGGAAAAGTGCAGCTTTCTTTTTTTTTCTTTTGAGCAAACGTAAAGGAACAATTTACTGTTTGTGAAGTCCAGCAATAAACGTTAATCGTACTATTTGTAGCATTACAAGAAATAAATCGTATTTATCTTAAAAATTACACTGATTATATCCTATACCTCATTACTGTTTGTGAAGTTCAGCAATGAACGTTATTCGTATTATTTATCGAATTACAAGAAATGAATCATAATTATCTTAAAAATTACATTGATTACATCCTATACCTCATTACATCACCTCTGTTACATCGTCTCGATTTACGCTACAATGCAGAAATATATCATATATTGTGTATATTCTATATCAAACACTAAGTAAAAATACGTAAATCATTGATTTTTTAACACTGGCGAGATTATAAGTGTTTGCAATGCTATAACATGAAAATTTATTTTTATGGAACTTTAAAATACATTTTGCCTAACGTGTGGTATTAGAATTGGTTTACTCCATATTCTATAATTATAATAAATATATTCTATACTATGTAAAGTTACAGCATCCCCAAAAATATAGTCTACAATATACAGTTGTATTAAACGAACGATAATACTCTATTTATCGACTTTTTTTAAAACATTGATCAGCTACGAAGTTCTGTGATTCACTAACGAAATACCTATTCCAGAGCAGATTAATCCTGTGCCTTCATTTTATTCTTTTTCATAAGAGTGAAGACATACAAAACACAAGAGACCACTTACACATTTTATTATAGTATACAAAATCAAATGACTAACTAGTAAAGAATTGTCGCAGAACTAGAACCAGATCCTGCCAATGATTACTACAAAGGAACACACACACACACACACACACACACACACACAAAAAAGGCACGAAAAAAGCAGATTAGACCGGTGACTGACCTAATGGACATGGCATTACGGACTGGCATTACAACAATAGAAATTATTGGGCTTCTCGTCAATGGAATAAAAACTTCTATGCCTTTCATACATGTATAATCTATTTCCTCCCTGGAGTCATCAAACAGGTTTATATATATATATATATATATATATATATATATAATATATATATATATAATATATATATATATAGATATATATATATATATATATATATATATATAAAGGCAAAAGCCATGCAGGATTTATTGCGCTTTATAAAGCAGACTGATAAAAATATGAAAGTAAGTTTACGAAGACAGTCTGCTTAGTAAAGGACAATAAGTCGAAAAGCCTTGTAGAGGTACTCCATTGTTTCACTTTCCTTCGTGGCTTTTGCCTTTATCTATATATTCACCACGATCCAAATTTTTGCGAATCAGTTTTACAGATATGTATATGAATATATATAATATATATATATATATATATATATATATATATATATATATATATATATAAGAATCCACAGTAATACGCTTGCTTTTAAAGACACAATGTATTTGTAAAATTACTTAAAAGCTTTCGTCCATCAACAGAAGAATGGAAGAAAGCTTTAAGCCCTGTATATAGTTTTACAAATACATTTCGTCTTCATAAACATGAGTATCACTGGGGATTCTTTTACTGAGCCAACTAAGAAGCACGATACGGTGTTTTTATATTCCATATATTATATATATATATATATATATATATATATATATATATATATATATATATTATATAAACGAGGCAAATGCTATGAAGAAAATTAAAACAACGGAGTACAAGATGCTAGTCCTAGGCCGTTCAACACAACGGTCCTTTATAGCAGACTAATGAGAAATATAAAAATAATGTTTCCAAGTAATTTCGTATAAATGACACACGACATACAGATGTCCCTGAGGATGGTAATTATAAAGGAACATATGCACTTTGAATCAAACACAGTTCAAGAATTAGTGTTCCTATCAAACCAAAAGGTTCTTTGAGAGGTTTTACAAAAGATTAGGCCTAAATGGCTCAGAAGCAGGGAGGAGTCAATTAAAGGGTTATACAGACGAAGAAACTGACCACTAAAAATGACCACAGAATGAAAAAGCTTATAAAAGTACAACACAGTATATTCTTTGGTAAACAATATTTTTTTCAAGATGAACATTTTCAAAAACCTATTAGCATACGAATAAATAAAAAATATATATCAGGTTACTAATTAGTAATGAAGTGAGTGATTTTATCTTTAAGGTCATTCTTGAACATTTTACTATAGCCGGTTCACTTAAGGTAGTTTCTTGGGCGAACCCTATGCGTGCAAGATATTTGTCTCGTAAGCACAGGGCTCTTCCAAGAATCTACCTTAAGTGAACCAGCTATAATACAGTAGTCTAAATACATGCCAGAGCTAAGGTAAAAAATTACAGCTGAAATTAAGCTGTATGAAGGCAGATTCTAAAAAAATTCGTGAAGGGAAACCTTTCGATATGGCAATCATTGATCTGTCAGTCCTGTTTATCTGTGACAGTTTTCACTTAAATGAATGAATATTGCATTGGATGTTTGCCTATTTTAGACAGAATATATTCTTATGTTGTTTAGTTCTCAATTCTAAATCATCACTTGATTGACCTTTTTTTTTTTACATTCATTTTAGTGTATTATATAGGCAAAAACCATGATAATATTAAAAGATTCTAAAAATTATTTTATGATTTCAAAACACTAATTATATATATATAGATATATATATATATATATATATATATATATATATATGTAATGTAATGTATATATACCACATATATATGCATACACACTTCACACACACACATATACAATATATATATATATATATATATATATATATATATATATATATATATATATATATATATATATATATATATATTATATATATATATATATATATTAGTGGTTTTGAAATCATAAAATAATTTTTAGAACCTTTTAATATTATCATGGTTTTTGCCGATAATAATACACTAAAATGAATGTAAAAATAAAAAACGTTAATCAAGTAAAGATTTAGAATTAAGAACTAAACAACATAAGAATATATTCTGTCCAAAAATGGGCGAACATCCAATGCAATATTCATTCATTTAAGTGAAAACTGTCACAGGATAAATTAGACTGACAGATCAATGATTGCCATTTTGAGAGGTTTCCCTTCACGATTTTTTTTAAAATCTGCCTTCATACTGCTTAATTAATTTCAGCTGTAATTTTTTACCTTACCTCTGGCATGTATTTGGACTACACTATTATTGCTGGTTCACTTAAGGTAGATTCTTGGATGAGCCCTCTTTGAGGAAGCTGATATATATATATATATATATATATATATATATATATATATATATAGTATATATATGGATATATATATGGATATATATATAGATATATATATATATATATAGATAGATATAATATATATATAGATATATATATATATATATATATATAATATATATATATATATATATATATAATATATATATAGTATATATATATAATTTATATATATATTATATATATATTATATATATATATGTATATATATATATATATATATATATATATATATATATATATAGATATATATATATATATATTTATAGATAGATAGCAGCTTCTTCAAAGAGGAGTGCCAGAAAGATTCAGCTGTTAAAATATAAATATAGCACTAACCGAAATTAGGGGGAAAGCACCCTGTTCTACCGTATCTTTATATTCAATTTATTTTTATTTTATTCTACTTCAGTAAATTGCTGTATTCTACTCCACAGGCGCTGCATTTTCCTTAAGTGTTTTTATTTCCTTTATAGATATTTACCAGAGCTGCAAATATCTAGAGAGAGAGAGAGAGAGAGAGAGAGAGAGAGAGAGAGAGAGAGAGAGAGACTCATGTTACTTATGGAGTTGAGAAATATTCTCAATTAACTTGCCAATTAAGCGCATATAAAGTTTCCCTGGTTGAATTTATTATTGACTTCTGCAGCAATATGGGAGAGTCGCCATGATCTACGCTGGGAGGTAATTAAAAAGGTTAAAAACACTTCCTTTTGGGCAAACGTGAACATAATTAGACAAACGGTTTAATTAAGGCCTCTTTGCAAGCTCTTTTGGATGCGGGAGATTTGCTTCTTTTCACCCAACCTCTTAATGAGGAAAATAACTTCAGGTTCAAATGATTGAAAGTTACGTAATGCGCCGATACATTTGAAATTTGGCTACTTGATTTGCTTACTTTTTTCAGAATTCCAGAAATATGGCTTTGATATTTTCCTACTTGTGATAAGTAAACATATCATTCTATTTTGATGTTTTCATCCACTAAAGAGGGGAAATTATGTTTTAAGTGGCAACTGCAAATCTAGGAAGAAATTGCCTTTCGCACATACATGTACACACACAATATACACACACAAAAATACACACTTATACACGTATATATTTTAAATATTATGGAATCTTAAGACTGTAAGAAAAGTCAATATATATATATATATCTATATATATTATATATAATATATATATATATATATATATATATGTATATATATGTGTGTGTGTGTGTGTGTGTGTGTATGTGTGTGTGTGTAAATATGTGTGTACCTCGTTCTTGACTTGACAAAATTCTTACTGTCATATTAAAATCACCGATGTCCGTACAGGTAAAATAAAATATCCAGGGCCGTTCAATATCCTGGATATATATACGGGCCGTTTTCATCGTTAAAAGGAGATAGCTGTCTAACCACAAGAGATACTATTTCCCCAGAATAGCAACTCACTCACTCTCTCTCTCTCTCTCTCTCTCTCTCTCTCTCTCTCTCCTCTCTCTCAAATGTTTTTCTAAAGTGTTGAAAGATACCAACCTCATTAACACTAATGTATACATTTGATCAAAATCTTTATGTGCAGTTTCGGTGTTGCACATGAGTCAGCGTGTGCAGTCTTTATTATCATATTCAGCTGAGTGATAAGGTGCTAAAAAAAAAAAAAAAAAAAAAAAAAAAAAAAAAAAAAAAAAAAAAAAAAAAAAAAAAAAAAAAAAAAAAAAAAAAAAAAAAAAAAAAGTCCAAGGTCTGTGAAAAAATATAAGGTTTACTACATGCGTCTTGTGAATACAACAAAGTAATCCATATAAGGAAATAGGGATATGTTTACTTGTAAAAACGTAAGTAGTCCAGGACTTTACATTATTGTAGACTGTATAGGGTAAAAAAAAATAAAATACAAAAATAATAGTAAAATATGCGTCGAATTTTCTTCTGCGCAATCGAGTTTTCCGTATAGCATAAAATACTGCATAAAACTCTCCACCACGGCCCATGAAACTCTCAGTCGCTGCCCATGAAACTTTCAGCCACAACAGATGGTGGCCTGTGCTGTTGTTTGCTGGCGCGCGATCAAGGTCAACTTTACCCTTAGTTAAAATAAAACCTACTGAGGCTAGAAGGCTGCAAATTTTCATATTTGATGATTGGAGGGTGGGTGATCAAGATACCATTTGCAACCCCTTAGCCTCAGTAGTCTTTAAGATATGATTCTGACGGACAGACAAAAAGTTATCTTAATAGTTTTTTTTATGCAGAAAAAAGTCCAGTTCAAAAAAAAAAAAAAAAAAAAAAAAAACCCCGAGTTGGTAATCTAATGTAAAACCTCACAAGACATTCTTAGACTACCCTCATTTTCAGAGTAACGACAGCCTTTAGAATTTTGCCGATAATTAAGGAAGGATATTTAGACTCAATTTCCTACACATTAGATGAACTCGCGTCTTCTTCCTAATAACCCACTTTGATCACTTTGTTAATTTTTCAGATTCATGTCCTGACGTCACAGCGAACGGATGATGGTGGAATGCGTTTTTGTTACTGACGATTAACAACTGTCGGTACGACAATAAAATCTAAAGTAATATAGGAAAATGTTTTCACACAATTAAAAAATATTTCTTTAGATATAACAGTACTGAAATTCCAGCATAGGCTACCTTGGGTCCATCATGTTTAACCTCTATGAGATATCAGGGTTTCATTTGTATTTATAAACTCGGAAGAAAACCATTATCTGATAAGAAATTACAAAATAAAAGGGTCATTTTGTAAATACATTTAATTTAGCTAATCTGTTATTAACGGGTATCACTGAATAACTTGTCTTACAAAGCAGGCACCTTCATTGGCCATACAAAAACAGAAGAAAGTTATCAACATATAAAGTCCTCGATTATGTGGTGTTCACAGAATCTAGCAAATATCTGAAAACACAGAATTCGCTACATGGCCTTCGTTACTGCGATACTGAATAGCTTAAGTAAAAGGAAAAAAAATCTTTCTAAATCAGGAATAAAACTCCACTATTTCTAGTACAGGGGGTTAGGAGGGAGAAGGAAGATATTCGGATAAACAAAATCTCACGATTCTTTCCATGAAAATGAATCAGAGAATCTTGAAGAATATATTTAATTTTGTCTAAACTCCAAAACTTTGAGGATCTCGTTATATGTAGTCATAAATCTAATAAATCAATTTGTGTGGGGTCATTAATCAAAGAACAAACGACGACGTATTTTTTCGCCTTAATCAGTAGCTACTTACGCCAAAATGCTTTACTAATTTTAGAATACCATAATGGCAACATTCTAAAAACATATAAACAATGGTATTGTCATATTCCAATTAGTTATTCCTTATGAAAAATGCAACTTTATATACAAAAACATCTATAAACATTGAGAGAGAGAGAGAGAGAGAGAGAGAGAGAGAGAGAGAGAGAGAGAGAGAGAGAGAGAGTTTAATAAACCCAAGGAGAGGCCGCCCATCATCATATGAGTGAAATAATTCCGCTCATGAAATTTCTGAAGAGAATTAAACTTCAGCAAAAGAAACAAAGCAAATTTAAAAGTTCTCAGAATCATTATAACTTTTCTTACTACGGCCTTCCCCGAGTGTAATGTTTCTCGAGTAAAAAAAATAGCAAAAAAAATTTCAGAAAGGACTTAGTTCACGGTAACCAGGAGAGATTTCTTTTTCCTTGTTCGCATAATTTCAATGTATCATCATTAGCGATTTTTTTCAGAGAGAGAATTACGAATTTTTTATTTGTATATTTTTCGTTTTTACAAAAATGAGAATTACTGGGGTTCGAGAGCCACTAACGTACCTGAGAGAGAGAGAGAGAGAGAGAGAGAGAGAGAGAGAGAGAGAGAGAGAGAGAGAGAGAGAGAATGCTTAAACAAAGATGTAAAAAGGACTTACAAAATAATCAGAAAAAGGAAAATAAAATTTTAAAGTACATAAATTTCTTTATACATGCAATTATAATATATATCTGAATAGAAACTTTATGTTGATTCAGTAACATAATCGAAATATATGGAGGTATGTAGAGAAATTCCATCATGTGATATACCACATAGGCACGAAGACATTATGATCTCACATATTTCCTTCATCTTGGTCCTCACTTACATACAATATATTATATATATATATATATATATATATATATATATATATATATATATATATATATATATATATGTGTGTGTGTGTGTGTGTGTGTGTGTGTGTGTGTGTGTGTGTGTGTGTGTGCTTAAAAAATCACAGTAGATGCACATGACTCCATTAAATAAGCAAATACCACAGGAAGATGACAGTCAGAAATCCAAGCGCTTTCGTCTTTATTAAGACATTGCCAATGTCTTAGTATTCGCTTATATTTATATATATATATAATTATATATATTCCGTTAAAAAGTGGACCCTAACACTGAAGCCAAATTTACCTACGTCACGCCCACCGAAGCCTCTTATCTTGAAATAGTCATAATTTCACACCCTCATCGGTGCAACGCCTGCGTAATGACTTATCCCGAGTGGTCACAATATGAGTGCATTTAAAGTCGTACAACTCTTAAGCTACAAAATTCTTTTGTTATCTGCTGGGAGTCGAGATTTTAAATCCATAAGAGATCGGCTGGTGGTGTTGCAAAAACCTCTCACGAATTGTTTTATTTAAAGAAAAATATTAATAAATACAATATTCAATGGCAATCTTATGAAATCATTTTTAAAGTAGTTGCCAGGACACTCAACGATGTGCATGCTGAAAAAAAATTTGGTTAATTTTAATTTTGAAGTTGGAAAAACTGTAATTTCTGAAATGAATACTTACGCATTATCTACATGGTACAAAAATTATGAAGAATTTACTTTAAAACTTAAAATTAAAGGGTTAACCTATTTCAGTGAATGTAATTAATAACCTCAAATTAAATTTGATAGGATTTTTTAATTGGTTTAAGGTAAAGATATAGTAATATTTAGGTAAGACTTCATCTGTAAGAACGTGGTTTTAATATTATATGTACAACGGAATAGCTTTGCACTATCTTTCTTGAAATCATGGTAGAGAAGGAACCACCCTTCCTCAGAATGTAAACAACTGGCCAATTAAAAAGCCATATTTCACTAAGATTTTGACTCTCAAAAACCCTTCAAAGTCTCTTAAACAGAAAATGACAGGTGGAGATTCTACATCAATAGCGCAGACTTTTATACGTGTCAGTAAAATGCAATAAATAGCTCGCAACCACCCAAACATTTCCTGAGGCCTCCACGGCTCTAATAAAGCTCGCCAGAGGGAGAAAAAGAAATGCCATTTCCTGCCATAAATAAACATGGCATTCTTCCTTGGGAAAATTCACTTTCACGTTGAGTCTTTCTTTTTTCACTCCTCATCTGAAGAACGTGTGCATTCGTATATGTGTTCGTGTAATGTGACAATAGGAGACAATCTATGCCCCATTTTCAGTGAGTGTGAGAAATGGCTCGAGTGCCGCCCCTGCCACTCTGTTTTCTTTGGGAGCCACAGAGGGAGGAGACCTGGAGAGAGGAAGAGGGGGAGGACGGGAGCCTCAGAGAGAGGGGCCTCTGAGACGCCCATAATGAAGACGAGTGCCAAAGTCGGACACCGGAATGCGACAATTTAGTTAATGGTGAGCCTGGCAGGGATATGTCTCACTCTCTCGAAACATGTCTTCAAAAGATACAATGGCTTGCTGGGAAAACATATGGAGAGGCTTCACCAACGACATGTTTCGAAAATGGGGGAAAAAAGAGAAGCACGAAAATTTACGCCTAAATTAGAAAATAGCGCGGAAAAACGTGCCAGCTGATTTGTAAATGGGGAAGACAGCACCAGACTGCCACGATGGGCGTGAGAAAAGGAGCATTAAGATTCTGTAAAGTTAAGTAATGATGTAACGAATCTCTATTGGTGAAGTAGAAAATAGGTTATAAACGGTACCCAAGTTAAACATATGTTGAAAGAAATTTTTTTTCTTTTAGAAGGTAATTCACTCGAATTGTTAAATTAAACTCAAAATCATATTCAAAACCCCATTTGAAAAATGAAAAAATATAAATATATATATTATATATATATATTATATATATATATATATAATATATATATATATATAATATATATATATATATGAGCTATAAATGCCAACCAAATAATAAAAAAAATTCGTGGAAAGAATCCAAGGCATTGCAGATTGGTTAACAAGCTGGAACCCAATAATTACGTGGAAAATATTTGGCTCAAAGAATCCAGGCAATACGTTCGTATTTAAATTTGCGCTTCCGGTTATATAGGTTCATATTTATTTCAAAATATTTCACGTACAGATTTTGCAATTAGTTGTTTTTCAAGGGCCATTTTACTTTGCTACAGTTAACACGATATATTCTGCTGTTACTTGAAGACTCGAGAGAGAGAAAGAAAGAAAATAAAATAGATATCTTCTGGAGTATATAAGTCAGTCTGTTTCCTGTCCTCTCTTCATTACAAACAAACACACGATAAATATAATGTAATATATAGTATATGCATACACCCGCCCACCCACAAACAAACATATATTATATATAATTCTATTATATATATATATATAATATATATATATATATAATATATATATATATATATATATATATTATATATTATATATTATATATAATATATATATTATAATAATAATAATAATAATAATAATAATAATAATAATAATAATAATAATAATAATAATAATAATAATAACAACAACACCATACCGTGCTTCTCAGATATCAGCAGAATGTTAAACAGTAATACTCTTGTCTGGAAAAACAAGTTTCAAGAATTTATGTTACCCAAAGTTTTTTTTATTGACAAATGTCTTTCTACAGCCAACAGAATGTTTCACCTTCCAAGGCAACACCGATCAAATGTTAATTCTAAATCCCTACCCCCTTCGTATAATTCTGACCAGAGAAAAGTCTAATAATCTTAGAAAAGAAAGACACGGGTATAGTGTAGTTTTTCAATACCCTATTATTCTTAGAATGAAAATGATCAAGAACGGTTGAAGAAAACCAAACAGCGATGTCGGAGTCTAAGCTATCAGGTGCAAAAACTGTGAGAAAGTAGTCGTTCCCTGGACCAAAGGAAACTGGAACACTGCAGTCTGCCGTTTGGGTAATGTTTACAGCGACATTGCTAAGCCCACGTGGGATTTGAATAAAGAAATCGCTTTCAAAAAAGGCAAAATGTTATTTATAAAAGTACTGCCAGGACCACTAAGAAGATTGTAGGAGATCTGATCACTTTAAATGACATCTTTGAGGGAATAATGGCGTTATGAATAACTTAGAATTCTGGAAAGCGAACAATAACTTGTTCGCTTATTTTGACATCGTTTATATGTTTCAGTATGTTTATATTTATTTCTGTTTTTTCATCATTGTTTTGTCTCTATTTAGTTTAGTGATCAAGTAGAACGGACGAAAGCTTTACGCTCCGTAAATATTTTTACAAATACATTTCATCTTTTTATACAAGAGTATCACTGTGGATCCTTTATATATATATATATATATAATTTAATCATATATATATTAAGAATATATATATATATTAGAGATAATATATATTATATTATATATAGATAATATACAGCCGGACCAACCCAACGCTGCAAGGAAGATTCTAGATGACAACTGATAGACACTCTCTATCCCTCTCTACCTCTTTCTCCACCCAAAGTCCCTCTACTCTCTCTCTTTCTCTCTCTCACTTTCTTTCCCTCTTACTCTCCCTGTTTCTCACTCTCTCCCTTTCCTGTAAAAATAGTTGCTTCTGTTAAACTGAACAGTGTTTTTAGCATTTTGTATTTCACCACTTCTCACCCCCATTCCCATCGGGCCTGATATTGGACTTGAAGAGCATCAGTAGTGTCTCTATTCATCCCAGAGACCTTGAAAATCATGGTTTAGACACTAATGTCCGTCCTTTTTTACACTTTATTTTTCACCCCCTTCTAAACTTACCCCCTCAGCATCCTCGAAAACTATGGACTAGACCTTATCTGTTGTTTTCGTTTATTTTTGCATATTTCCAGCCCCCCTTCGTATTGGGGCTGAACTTGGACTGAAAGGGAATCAAGGAGTGTCATTATTCACCTTAACGACCTTGAAAACTATGGATTACACACTAATATCTTTCGCTTTAAGTTATTTTTACCCGTTACTCCTTTCCCACCCGTTCTCAACCCCACTTCCTTTTGGGGCTGAACCTGGACTTAACGGGGATCAGGACTGTCACTGTTCTTTTCAGCTACCTCAAAAACTATGGATAGACACTATACCTGTCATTTTTGGTTTTATTACATATCACTCCTTCTCACCTCCCCTTCCTTCTTGACTGCACTTGGACTTAAAGGGCTTCAAGAGCATCACTCATCTTAGGAACCTCGAAAACTATAGATTAGACACTAATATCTGTCATTTTGGTTTTTTTATATATATATATATATTTCACCCCTTCCTATCCCTTCCCA
>NC_087200.1:163896964-163909464 GCF_015104395.2 Macrobrachium nipponense
TCCTCACCTTTAAATTCTATTGCTAAACGTGCAGAATGGTCCTCAAGAGCATTTCCTGCCACAAAAATTATATCTCGGGATGGATGAATCAAAATACGAACACATAATATAAACGTGATCAGTTGTATCGAACACACACGCGGACAAAAATATTGTACAAAATCCAAACTTCACCAACAAATGTATGTAAATGAGTATTTTCGATAAGGGTGTGAATGGGGCATGAGCATCTCTTTATCTCCCTTGTAAAGAGAGACGGCGAAACCCCATAGGGTCCCATTTACCTAAAATAGCCTCTCTCTCTCTCTCTCTCTCTCTCTCTCTCTCTCTCTCTCCTCTCTCTCTCTCTCTCTCTCTCGGAGATCTTCTGCAAATTACGGGAAAACTATACCACATAAAAAAATAAAAATAACATTGAAATCGATCATGTGTCTCATAGTGTTACATTACAGCGCCAGAGTGTTATACAGATTTCTATGGTTACCAGTTACGCCCTGTTAAATGTGTTAAAAAATGCTTATAAATAGGTTCTCAGTAAATCATTATAAACAATAATGAGGTTTAGGTATGAGTTTTGTGAAGACAACAAGGGAATCCTTATAGTTGAGTCAGAACTCTGTCAATGGCCAGCAAAAGTCTTCAAAGAGTGCTTAAAGGAGTATGATTTGATAGCTTAGGAAAAAATGGCAAAGAATTAAAGGCATGTTAGGAGTTACAGAACTTAACATATAAAAAACGTACTTCATTATGATATGAGCTTTTAGCATGGGAATTTAAAGTTAACTTTCAAACGGTGTTTGGATGCAATCAATTACGCAAAAACAGTTACTTTCGCTTAGGCTAACGATTTGGATCATGACAGTCGACTAATCATCATGTGCGTAATTCAATCGTTTTCTACGTTCAGAGGCGAGCAGTCGATTTCTCAAGAAATGGGCCCAGTCGCTGAACCTTCTTCATTTGCGACCACTAATTTCACTTGTGAGGCAAGACCGTAGAGGTGAGCGACGTTACAGTATATATAAGTAATATATATATATATATATATATATATATATATATATATATATATATATATAGAGAGAGAGAGAGAGAGAGAGAGAGAGAGAGAGAGATGAGAGAGAGGAGAGCAGAATAATGTTTAAAAGGAGCAGATATCCCTGGTCAACACTTTACCACAAACAGATATCAGATATCAGAGCCCTTATTCGTCACGGGGCGGTCAAACATATAAGAAATGATACTAATACACAGAAATATTAATGCAAGAATGACCTGATCACATACACAAAGATGTATAAAATTCAACTTAGTAAAATGCCAAAGTGTGATTCCAATCTGCAATGCTCACCCCAGTCTTCCAGAAAGTAAAGGGACACCAACCTCGCCCGTCTCACTTCCTCTCTTTTTCTCTTCCTGAAAAAGAGAACGCTGGATTGAGCAATGCATTCCTGCCTCACTAAGGTAATTTAGTTCCTGAAACGAAACAAGAGTCTCATTAAGGAGTTTTCCCTAAATGAGATGGGAAGAAAAAGATATAACGGGAACGACGGAAAATGTAACATCTCTTCTGAATCAAAACTCCACTGAAATATAAAGAATGCGAAATATAGCACAGAATCTAACACGACACTGATAATATATAACAGATAACAAGAATGACAGAAAACAGAACAGGACTATCAGATCCGATGCAGATGTTTTTATCGAATCCCGGCAAAGACTTCGTCGAGTCATTTTAGGTGCAATAAATATCACAATTATTATTACTATATTCGTAGGATTAGTATGGCAGCAATAGTAGAAAGCTGTAACAGGTAAAAACAATACCATTTAATTATGAATGCATAAGTCATAAAATAACTCAAGCACTTCTGTTAAGACTTCTAGAGCGACATGCAAATTAGTAGCTTAAGGGTTTTAGAAGTGTACGCAATACACATAACCCCTTTGATTTTCAGCACTCCTGGCTACATATATATTTGCCACGTGCAGTTTGGTGACTTATTGATGTTAAGGGTTTTAGTGAATAATGTGATAGCAATCAGCAACACAATCTTTAAAAAAAAAAAAAAACAATTGCGAATAGGAACTTTATGTCACAGTATTCAACTGCATGATGAAACGTATCAAAAATTATTGAAATCTACGGGTGAAAGAACTTCATCAGTACACGTTTCGCCGATTCACCTTCCGTGATTCACTAGGAAAAGAAGAAATCTTCTTACGTACGAGGAAGAGAATTAAAAATGAATTCTGCGGAACTTGAAGCTACACTGAACTTATCACTCAGTCGTAGCTGTCAACTCACATGGAATAACCACATGGCTATCAATTTGCAAAGCAAGTCTTTGGAAAATAAATTTTCTATCAGCTGTGAACACAAAGAGCAGTGGTGTAATGTCACGGAAATTTATTATAAAAGAAGATCGGTTGGCTAAAAATTATTTATTGCTTCATGGAGAGTAAGTTTTCTTACATCTGGAAATCATACGTAATTCATATTACATACATCTTTAATACAGCCGATCCCTTGATTCTCTTGCTCTTATGTGGAGCTTGATTGGAATTGGGATATTCTCTATGATCTTAAACACTGTTATTGGCAGAGAACTTCCCCATTTATAAAATACCAATTTATCTTCATGCCTACTATACCAATTAAATGTTCTCAGACCATCATGAGGCAAAGAATGAAGAAAAAGGTGTCATTTTTTTTTTTTTTATTATACGGAAGGAACAATCATAAAAGGGTTTTTAACAATTTCTTCGAAATTTACCAAGCTATCCAGTTGTTTCTTTTGCACTTTCAAAAGTGTAAAATAAAATGACCTCACATCTTACAACTAAGTTATATGGGGTAATCTCCTGCTCAACGACTACGTACATATATTTTGCCCAATTTCCTTACACATAAGATATCATTTCTTTATTAAAATTATAAAATCAAATACCATAAATTTAGAAAAAATAAAAAAAAAGGGAGCTGCGTCCTTTTGCGGGCTACTTAAAATAGAAAGAAAACTAGAAAGAATAACAAAGAAGAGTAAGGGTGAAAATAAACAAAAACTAAGAGCAAAACACGAGACATGAAGCAACACAACATCCGATATATTTCATAGGATCAAAGAATCTAAAAAGGCAAAAATGAAAATTCATCGAAAATTAGCAAACAATAATAACTTTACAATGAAATCCAGGAGGATATAAAAAAGAAAAACAAATAGGTTCATATATTTTCCTAAGAATAAAAAAACAAAAAAACAAAACAGAAACATGAAAAAGTAGAATTGTACATAAATACAATTAAAAGTCAAGACAGTTCAAAGAAAACAGAAGGAAACGATGTGCCGTAAATGAAGTCGACCCATTTAATGGAATGTTTTAGCGTTAGTGACAGGTTTGAATCTCAAAATAGCCACACGTCTGAAAACGTCTCGATGGGGGAAGTGGAGAGAGATACAATGATAAGAAAAGTTGGCATTGCAGATGCTAACTCTAATGCGACTCTCTCTCTCTCTCTCTCTCTCTCTCTCTCTCTCTCTCTCTCTCTCAATGTCCTTTGTTATGAAGCATTTCTGTTACTTTATGTCTGCATTGTATGTTTCTCTAATGAAAATGTATATTATTTAACACCAACTACAACATTTCTCTCTCTCTCTCTCTCTCTCTCTCTCTCTCTCAAGATCCTGTTTTTTAATCACTTCTGTTACTTTATTTCTCAATTGTATGTTTCTCTAATGAAAATTTATGTCATCTAACACCAACTACAACATTTTTTTTCTCTCTCTCTCTCTCTTCTCTCTCTCTCTCTCTCTCTCTCCTCTCTCTCATTCTCTCTCTCTCTCTGGGTATAGTTTAAAGGGGTTTATGTGTAATTTTATAATAAAATTTTTTATCAGGGATAACTAAGCTATAATATATATATATATATATATATATATATATATATATATATATATATGATATATATATATGTATATGTATGTATGTGTGTGTTTGTTTGTTTGTTTATGTGCAGAATGTACATTTATCTATCTGATGTTAACTAATTATTATTTACTTAAAAAGGTTTCATGTCTCGGAAGTATCTCAAGCACAACCCTATCCCGCTTGATTCCTATCTGCAGGTTCACCTTGGAATCTCTTTCCCCACGAAATAATGATTTGCATCATACTAACAGCCAAAAGAAGAAGAGGGAGCGAGGGATAAGGAGGGCGGAGATGAAGAGGAGAGAGAGAGAGAGAGAGAGAGAGAGAGAGAGAGAGAGAGAGAGAGAGAGAGAGAGAGAGAGAGAGTTCCATAAGAAAAATGACGTCGACTAGGAATTTCCTCATAAAAACTGACACCTGTGAGCCGGTGATAGACAGCGAGACAAGGGAGGAGGCGAAGCGAAAAATATGCGCCTTTGAAACTTTAAATAATTATGTTCACGCTACAGACTATCTGTTATGTGGAACGGCAGCCGCATTAAGGAAAAACTTCATCATCCGCACTATCAGCAGATGGAAAGCGAAGAAAATATTAAGCGATATAGACCGGCAACAACAACGCAAATAGCTATAACTACAACACCAATAATTATAATACGGTAACTGAAAAAAAAACGCGGTAGAATGAATTGCCCAGATAACTTCAACAGGTAAAGTAAGATTTGCTACAAAAGCGCCACTCCGAGTAATAAAATTCATCCCGAAAATACACACAAAATTAAAGATCACATAAAACCTAACCTACATTTACAAATTCATTATTTTTAAAAGACGGAGTACTTGTCAGCAGGCGCATGCAATACAACTATTCAAAAACTTCAAAAGTGTAGAAAAAGAAAACAGAAAAAAAAGGGGTCATTTGGGTCTAAGCGAGCAACAGATACTTCAAAGATGACGGGCTGTCGATGAACAACAAAGTGGGAACCATTTAGAGTCGATGCAGAAAAGAAACCCGAAAGAGCCCCATTTTACAATGAGGACTCTTAAAGCACTGAGGAAAATGCAAATTCTGACATGGGCCATCATAAAGCACAAACAGACCGCAAGAGCGCCTCTAATCCCGCACAACCGAGGCTCCCCCATCTAAAAAAAGAAATGGGAGAGTGAGGGTCCACAGATAAGAAATTACATTCTGTAAAATGGGACTCTCAAAAGCATGAAGAGTTTATAAAAAAACGAAGAGGGCTTTCGATAAGCAAAAGCATGCAAAGGCACACAACGAGACGGAACGAAAGGAAAATATGCATTCCGCCGATTGTCCACAACGACTGGTTTTTATCTAAGGGCGCTCAAACAATAATCGTCGTGTAAAGAGGCGAGCCATGAGCGCCGCTAAACCTCCAAGAAAAACTATCGATGCGATTCAACGTCCATTTACGAAGAAACTACCACTCACACAGAGAACTTACGAGGATTTTATAGAAATATCCTTCAGATAACGTACGACTGATCATGGTTGGAATATATTATGTATTTGAATTCCCGAAGAAAAATGACTGAATAATGATGCCAGTAATGACGATAAACTTACAGTGCCAGGAAAATGTCAAGCCTCGACATAAATATTCAACAATCATTGAGGTAAATAATAGAAACAGAAGAACACATGGTAATTAACAGGAATGAAATACGATGGAATGGCATGAAAACAAATTTAATGTATTATCATCAAGGTAAATAGATAAAGGGGATACAAAATGGAGACAGAAAAGAATGACTACTTAGGACGTCAAAAGCTGAAGCAAGTGATCCTCATAACCTCTAAAAAGATTAACTTCAACACGTAACTGAACACAAGTTAAGAAATCAACGAAGAAACCCCATACAAATAAAAATGCAAGCATCAAAGCAGAATTTTCATTGTAAATCTAGGGAAATGCATTATCATACTAACCTCTCTCACCTTATTTTAATAAATTCTATGAACCCTCACAATTTAGAATGTTATTTCTATTCTATACCATATTTTATCAATGAATGTGACCTTTACGGGTGCGACGCTATAGTGTATAAGTATCCACTCAGGTAGAATGGCGGTAAAGGTAGTCATTATAAGAGGAAAGTAGCTAACATTATATATATATGATTGTAAGCATCGCATCTGTTAGTTAGAGTACCTACACTCCAGTATAAAAAGGAGCCTGAGAGCGCAAACGGAATCCACGGGCCTTTTAAAAGATAAAACACAACGGCGCCTTGTAACCGGAGTCGTTGAAGTCAAGTCGTAGTCGTTTTCAGGTCATGACGACGCCATGCAAGGCATTTGCGATGGCATCAGGATAACAAATAAACGAGTCAGGCGACCGACTGCAGGAGAAGAAAAAGAAAAAAGAAAACGAAGTAGATGAGGGTCATCAATGTACCTGTATCAGTACGAGTTCAAGATCCACCTACATACTAAGAGAGATCTTTTACCGGGGCAACACGAGAAGAAGAAGAAGAAGAAGAAGAAGAAGAAGAAGAAGAAGAAGAAGAAGAAGAGAGAGAGAGAGAGAGAGAGAGAGAGAGAGAGAGAGAGAGAATGTCGTTCTCAAACTCACTGTTCTCTTGTCAATCGAAAGAATATTTAGAGCAGGGACAGACGGGTGCTACAAGACACTCGGCAATTGATGCTGCCTCTGTGACTAAAGCATAAATGATTTAAAATTACTTTAACGAATCGACAAAGGCAGCTTAGCTTATGACATTAATAGTTTACTGTGGTAATGATCATGGCGAGACCATCATTCCCTGTATATCTGCCTCTCTGTTTATTTCTTTAATTATTAGTAAAAACTTATCTACACTAGGATATCAGCGAAGGCAACCTTTCATTGTCTGTCAACCACTGTGTGTTTTTGGATGTCTGTCTGTCTGTCTGTCTCTGTCTAAGTCTATACAAACATCCAAATGAAAATCCTCACAGACCCAGATCCTTGTGCCGACATGGCAGACAGAACCCCAGCATAAATTCCAACAAATCAGCCACTGAAACTAACCGTTTATTCACTATACAAATAAAAGGACGCCTTGGACAGAGGGAAGAGCCATTACTCTTCCCAGTAGGAGGAATAAAAGCAGAGGAAAAGCAAGGGGCGTGGATAAGACCGAACATAAATCACTGCAATTTCGAAACGAAAGCAGAAGGATTAAAAGGAATCACTTCAAGGAATGGATTAAAATGGTAGGCGAATCACACTCGGACTTTTATGATAAATCAAAGCGCAAATGAGTGGAATATCTAAAGCAAAAATCAACTACACTATATACCAAAGAGTTAAACGAAACAAGAAGATATAAATAAAAATTATACTTAAAATAGTTGATGCACACTGCATGAAATCTAAATGAATACACTGGTAACAGGTGTTTCGATAACATACATAACATTTCGGAACATATGTTGTTCATACTAATAAAAATCAAGTCTATGAAACCAATATACTTCTACCGATGAATGTCATCTCTCTTTATAGAATAGAAATTCCTATCTAAAGAAATAAGGCGTCATCCGCCCTGCAGCTCACTCGAGACGTATGCTGTAAACATTAAATTCCTAACTTAACGTAAATCAAAACACGCTACAATCTACGGTCAAATAGAACCTTGTTTCACCAACGAAAATTACAATAAAGACGCTATGTTTTATTAGAAATCCTTTTTCTGTACTGTTTAACATCTACATGATTTTATTTTTGACATTTTCATGCTAATAAATATATATATATATATATATATATATATATATATATATATATATATATATATATATATATAGATATATATAGTATATATGTACACATATAAATTTATGTGCATACACAAATGTATGTATGCATATATTATATATATATATATATAGTGTGTGTCTGTGTTTTGGTATTGTTGATCTAAGCATATATGATATATATATATATGGATATATATATAGTAGTATATATATATATATCTTTAACTCAAGGCGAAAACCTTTTTCAGAACTTTCTACGCTCTTCCACAGACCTTCCCTACAAAGTAGCTTGTAGGCTTACCCCCCGAGTAAGCAAAACCTGCGATTGTAGCTCTCAAGGTCTATTAAAAAAGAACACGAACCGAAATATCATCCAGAACGCGAATCACTTGTAAATCTAGAAATAATCGTTTCAGTCGCGAAAGTAGCGAAACTAAGTAGCAGTTAAAATCAGTCAAGGGAACTCTCAAAAGTTGTTTATGAAATATGAGAGGAAATAAATACACCTTACATTCACTGACAAGGCCTTCTGATCAAAATCTTTTGAGTCCTCTAACAATAAAATAAAAAGAACAATTTATCTATCAATATATAATATATATATATATATATATATATATATATATATATATATTATATATATATATATATAATGAGACAGCTGAGCAGGGTACTTCACCATCAAGGAAAATTTTCAAATTTGTATTAAAATGATGTATATATATATATATATATATATATATACTATAAATATATATATAATATTATATATAATATATATTATATTTGTGTATGCACATAAATTTATGTGTGTGTATATATATAAATATATGTAGTATATACCTAGAAATTTAGGTTACTCATTGTTACGTAACGACAAGACAGCACCGAATGAAAATAAAAAAATATTGCTGGAAGACTAGAGCCCAAAAATGAAATGATGCTCACCAGGAGTTTCACAGATTAAAAAAAAAATGAATTACACGCTTGAAGCATTTCTAGCGTTCTTCCTACAGTGCAATGAAAAAAGGGACGGGGAGATGTAGAAAAAGGATTTATGCTGAATATTAAATCATGGGTGATGAAATGACATTAATTATTCATGGAAGGAGAATTCCATTTAGGTATATATTCATAAATAAAAAATAATAAAAAATTACGCGTGCATTTCGTAAAGTGGAGAGTTTCGAGTGCCCACCACTCACGGCCATTAACAATGAAAACAGCGTCTTCATCTTAAATTCAAGACTGGAAAAAATGAGTTCTTGTGTCAAGGCGTAAATAATACTTGAAGAATTCTTGATAAAATTGTCTAAAAATATGATATTTCATAAGACTTGCTGCTAGGATTCGCAGGGTCGTCTGATTCCCTAATAAAAAAGTAAAGAGAAAGTCTAAAATCATATATACATTGGAGGTGTATCGTTTTTCCATGATTTTAGTTAAAATTTCAAATGGCTCAAATGGGTCAAATAGCGAGTGCTTTCATTTTTTTTTACTTTACCGAAACTTATATATTTATTAATACTTTATATGCGCATATGTGTGTATGTGGAGTGCTATTGGGCGCATTAATACAATTAACAGATGTATCGTCGGACTATTATGATTTATGTATATATATACTTATATATATCATATAATATAGGAATATATATATATATATATATATATATATATTATATATATATATATATATATAGACTATATATATATATATATATATATATATATATATATATATATCTTGTGTGTGTGTGTTATTGTATGAAAATACATTAAAGAATTGTACCCACAGTATTATTCCCAGTATTACTCTGCCTAATATACATATATATGTATATATATATATGTATATATATATATATATATATATATATATATATATATATATATATATATATATATATATATATATCTTTCCAGGGATGATAATCGCATTTGCTAAACCTTTGTTTCTCAGAAAGTATTTTGGGCTTACTATCCTTATGCCACCTCCACCCTGGCAATCCTAGCTTGATATGACCATGTCAACATAAGTGATATCAATTTTTCTGGTAGGCGACTTTGTTACTCTCTACTTTGGATTTTTCTTCTTAAATGATTTTCCAAAACTTTTACTGTCTCAGCACTTTACACCATCCATCAACATATATCGTTAACAAAATCATGCAGCTTCTTCCATTCACTGGTATTAGAACCCAAGCACAAAATCTTAACCTGCCTTGGCTTCCATAAAGTTTTGAATTGGCATAAATCTTAAAATGTTACTTACCTAACTACCTTCTATACCAATAACCACACCCCTCTCCAAATTCCATCTCTATTTATCACTTTTATCACATGCTTAATCGATAACATTGTCACATAATTTGCTTCATTTATACATTTTACAAAATTCTCACAAAGCTCATTCATAGCAAAGACAGATTAACGATCTTTTCTTAAACGAAATGAAAAATGGCTTCCCATGTCTTCTGTAAGGCTTTCTCAGTCGAAAACCAAGCACAGTATTGTCCATAATTGTCATATTATCATCTATGTTCCTACACAAAATGAACACTTATTCATTTCTTATGATATTCTTCCCTGAGAAATACCTTACACGTCCCTGCTAGCCATTCAGTTACAGCGGCACATCACTGGAAAGTTCATCTACTTTTCACTTCACCTCATTATCAAAATTTTAGCTGCGTTCTGGAATCCTAACCAGTTTCCGGATACACAATTTGCCTACATTACTTCTTTCACCTCAAAGAACATTTCCTTCCGTCGCCAATTATACAAACTTTTCAAAGCTACTAGCACAAGACATTTCCTTCACACATACCACATATTAGATGAAGTTTTTCTGTATTTCTGAACCGGGCTTGTTTATCAATCTTAGTAGCTGCTTTTACTATATACAAAAACATTTTTTTCTTTTTACTTACAACACTGGTTCGTAGTTATCCTGAACATTTTTTCCTCTCTTGCCTTTTTTTTCTCTTATTCTCCCTATTCTTTATCACTCCTTTCTTCACATTACCCACCCTTTGAGAATGCAAATTTCTTTTCTCTCCCAAACCTTTCATTTCACTTAGAACCTTTCATTTCCTGTATTTCTCCCCACAGTTTTTATATTCACAAGTATCCTTGAGCTTTTTTAAATAATTTCTTTAACTTTCAAATTCTTTCAGTATACAACTCACTTCCTTATCATCAACTCACCTGCCCTAATTAAAATTGTCCCCATTATAAAGTCTCCCTATAACTGAAATCAGGTTGTAAGTTCACAGGATTTTCAACAAAGTAGTGATCCAACATATCTCCATCCCGCTCTTCAAAATCACAGTGATCAATAAATTTTTCTGACCATCTCTATAAAACACACACACACACACACACAAACACATACAATCAAGCACACACACGTATCCAAGAAATTTACTCTAAAAAACGGAAAAAAACTTTACCTACAGCATGCTGAAATACGCTTCAGAATACAATTTAAAAAAAGAAAAAAGCTCTTAGCTACAGCATTTTGAAATAAGCTTCAGAATACTATTTGAAAAAAAAGGAAAAGGCTTAGCTACATCATACTGAAATAAACCTCTGAAAACGATTTGAAAAGCAAGTTTAAAAGAAATTCCACAGGAATTCCTATAAAAAATTTACATATAAGAAGTCAGGAATATTCTAATTCACATAAGATACAGGAATTTTTCCTCTGAACTGAATACCAATGCGTCACCAAACATATACTACTAGCAACTGTACCTACCCATCCTTCGGACATGTTATCGAACACACATTTACTTCTAATTGACCAGGAAGTACATCATTGCCAAGTCAATACTACTGCGTCACCAACCGGTTCAGTCATGCACCGCCGGCCAACGGCAGGTGCATACATGTTGCGAAAGGTTGCTCGGGAATGATTTTCATCGTGAGGCCGCCCTTAAACGGCCCTTGATAAAACTCAGCCTATATTTAACTCTGATATCGATGTTAAATGTTTTTGTAGTCATTTATATTAACAATGGTACCACATTTGAATGCAGTAAGCCCATCTTTGACCCTTTGGGCCCTAATTCCCAAAGGTGGTGGCGCAGTACCCACCTGCCATCAAGGTCGGTAGTCGAAAGGGCGTAGGCCTCCCGCCCCCTAAGATTGTGGGAAACCCAGGGGCCCCTTCCCAGGAGGAGGTTGCCCCCCCTTACTACGGGGGTGCCTTATGGCCTCCATATTGTGGGGAGCCTGTTTATACATATAGAAACACTTCTACATTGACGTCAACTCAGTAAATAATAGAAAATGAGGGGGTATGAGAAAAAGGGGTAATGACTCCTTGGAAATGGCGCTTGAATGTCGGATTTTCGGTGAAACTTTTCTGAGCGTGGAGCGGGAGGGTTTACAGTAAAAAATTTGGTAACCCTAACTGTCAACTCCGACAGTTGTAAAAAATGACGGGTATGAAAAAAAGGGGTTATGAGCCCTCGAATTTCGGATTTTGACTAAAATCTTCTTTGGAGGGGGAGGGGTGTCCATGGTCAAAATTTGGTAGCCCTAGCTTTCATAGTCTGAGCGTGCACAGCAAACAGACAAACAAACAGACAGACAGACAGAAAAATAGACAGAAATTGCCTTTTATATATATAGAGATAGATGTATAACTGAATCACGAAAGTTTGGAACGTGATAAATGTATAAAATAGGTATAAGCCACACCAAAGAAAAGTGAAACACTGGAGTAGCTGCAAGATCTTTAGACTCAACGTCCTTTACTTACCAGACTGACTGACATAAATGAGAAACT
>NC_087200.1:163911964-163919464 GCF_015104395.2 Macrobrachium nipponense
ACGATAGCCTATGCCCCTCCTATACAGTTCGCTCTTGAAATGTTAAGATTCGCTGTTTTCACTCACATTGCATTTTCCTTCCCTTAAGCACGCACTTATTAAAGGCATTGATGTGGAATGTTCCATCAGCCTGTATGTAAGTGGACAGACAGACAAACAGGAATGTAAAAGTGTCATAACAGCAACTTCCCAACCTTCCAGATCGCCATTGCCTTGAAATTATCGTAGGAAGATTTCCAGATTGGACCCGAGTCATTTGGGCCAGTGTCATTCTATAATTTTCTACAACTGACCACTGAATCTAGAATAACTTTAAAGTCACCTGTAGTTATAAAAATGATGGCTCTGACAACTCAAATACAGCGATAAAATTAAAAAGAATTATGGAAAAAAAAAAAAACTCAGGTTGTTCCACAGGTAAAAACAATGCCGGAGCAATTTTCATACGCATATGATTCTGAAGAGACCACCAGGGACAAACATCACCTATACCAGCCAATATTAGCGCCTCCGTGGCGTGACCGGTATGGTCTTGACCTGCCACCTCGGTGGCCGCAAGTTCGATTCTCGGGTATTCCATTGAGGTGTGAGAGACGTGTATTTCTGGTGATAGAAGTTCACTCTCGACGTGGTTCGGAAGTCACGTAAAGCCGTTGGTCGTGTTGCTGAATAACCACTGGTTCCAACGCTTGCAAGTACTTTCGTTATATGCTCTCTCCACTTACGAATGATATATCTTCCTCTGTATACTGAAATATGATCTACGCTACACGGCAAAGCAAGTGTAGAGATCCCTACTTTAGAAAGGATGAATATGAGGGCCGGAAAAAAAAATGATGCATTTTTACTTCATAATGACGACATCCGGAATGTGCTTTGATCAATTCCAATAAGGAGAATAATAACAGCCTATTCACAAACAGGATCCGGAAACGTTAAGGGGATGAATAAATCTAGCAGTGATCTATAAGAAATCTTTGTATCTGACATCTATAACGAAAGAGAAACAGACTTGCAAAGAGTGCAACATAGTATTTTTTCCCACAAAAGCCATTCCCCTAAGAGAGAGAGAGAGAGAGAGAGAGAGAGAGAGAGAGAGAGAGAGAGAGGCAATGGTTGCAGTCATGTTCTAGCCTTTACTACTGAATCGTGGATAAACCCCTACAGGGTAAACTTCATCAAGAGCACAATCCCCGTAGGGAGGTAGTGCCATCAGTGCATCTCATGCGGTGCACTGTGGGCATTACTTAAGGATCTATGCAACGTTCCTTCGGCCCCTTACTGCAACACCTTTCACTCGTTTTACTATGCCTCCGTTCATATTCTCTTTCTTCTATCTTACTTTCCACCCTCTCCTAACAACTGTTTCATACTGCAACTGCGTGGCTTTCCTCCTGTTACACCTTTACAACCACCTTTTTTCTCAGTTTTCCTTTTAGCGCTGAATGACCTCACAGGTTCCAGCGCTTGGCCTCTGGCCTAAATCTTATATATTCCACTCAATCAAGAGCACAACGAACACCCACCCTCACAGCCCTACACGCACACACACTGCCATTCATTCACCTGCAAATTGCACGCAATCTAGGCCTTCGTGGATATTAAGGACCTTCGTTTCCAAAACCTCTTCGAGCGCCTCAGTGGCGTGGTTGGTATGGTCTTTGCCTGCCACCTCGGTGGCCGCGAGTTCGATCCTCGGGAATTCCACTGTGGGGTTTTAGAGATGTGTATCTCTGGTGATAAAAGTTCACTCTCGACTTGGTTCGGAAGTCACGTAAAGTCGTTGGTTCCGTTGCTGAATAACCACTGGTTCCATGCAACGTAAAAACACCATACAAACAAACAAACAAAACCTCTTCGCCCATCTATCCAGATATTTCCAGATCTTCCTAGTCTCCTTCCTCCAAACACTTCCGAATCATACACTCGTTTCACCAAACTGTAGTCCTTCATTCCTTCCACATGACCGAACCTCGTCAAAAAACCTCGCCCATCTTTTCCCTTTTCTTTTCGGTAAACTTTTTTTTTTATAACCTTTTAAAATCTTTTTACTCTTATAATTACATAATTAATTTCAACAACTACTGTACATCTAACCTACTCTTCGACATCGCTTTTCAGTTTGCTACTTTCATTGCTTCGTCTGTTCTGTTGCCCCCCTCTTTTGTTAACCTTCCATTATACGTTATATTTACTCCTAAATACCTTTAGGAACTGCTGCAGACATAAGCTATTCCACATACCTTTTACAAGGTATTTTCTTATCCCAAAACCCTGCACCAGCTATAATGTGCTTGCTCCAATTTCCTTCATCACTCCATTCATGAAGACATTAAACAGCCACAGAGACATTACGGAGTCTTGGTTGAGCCACACTTGACAGTACAGGGTCAGTTACCTTTCAACCTCACAACACCTTATCTTCCATACAGTACTTTCTCAGCAGTTCCAACATTGCGTCTCTGAAAGCTTCGTCACAAACATTTCCGACATATACTTATGCCAAATACAGCTTTTCCCTCCTACTTCCAAAACTTCCTGCACTACGTAATTTTATGCCAATATCATTCTTACAGTCTACATCACTCTTTTATACACGATCAAATGAACTGTTATTATTTTCGCTAATTTTTGCAGAACCTTTACCTTATTCAATCGAATCATACACAAAATGGTCTACCATTCAAACATTCTCGCCACTGTACCACAAGCATGTAATTTGTAACTTAATCAACTTCCTGTGTATTTCTATTTTTAAACGTTTAATTGCATTCCTTAAATCCTTAACCATCACTTCCACAATAATTCTCAAACTTACGTTACCCCTTTCCACTCATGAGGTACTCGCTCTATTATTATCCACCTCCTACTATCATTCACTTTCAACAACTTTTTAAAAACACACTGTCAACAAAGGAATACTACTTACTTCAAGACAGCATTTCTCAATTTACATATCTTTTGTGTGTAACAGAAATGCATTAGTAGCTACGTGTTATATATATGTGTATGTACATTATATATATATAATATATATATATATATATTATATATATATATATATATATATAGACTTTATATATTCATATATATAATATATATATATATATATATATATATATATAAATGTTGATAGAATTTTAAAGCATGCATGCATGCATATTTATATATAATATATATATATATATATATATATATATATATATATATATATATATATATATAATATATGTATATATTTGTATGCATGCATGCATTTGTCCCCGTTCTTCTTCTATGTTGTGTATTCTTTTACTGTGTTTTCCTCTTTCACCCTGAGAGGTACGCCTTGTGCTCATGCTTTTAAGTTCATTTTAAATTTTTACTTTATTAAGTTCAGCTTTCTGTCAAGTTCATATTTTAAAGTGTGATTGACTATTCAAAATAAACAGACTTTTCATTTTAAATTTCATATTTTGTGTTATGTAGGCTGAATGAAGCAGCCCGCTCTTCTTTTTTTTTTTTTTTTTTTTACATTGTAATTATGTCCTGATGATGTGACATGGGGTCAAGAAACACGTCGACAATAGATGTATGTAGTGAATCTATGCGAGTCGCTACCACCTTACACTACCTATTATAGTGCCATTTTATACATACATATACATATATATACATATATAATATATATATATATATATATATATATATATATATATATATATATATATATATATATAATATAAAAAACGGTTGATTTTTGAGAATACCGCATCAAAAAGAGGATTACACCATTTAGCTGTGAAAATACAGAACGAAAAGTTCCAAGACTCCAGTTAATCCTTTTGGTATACAAAAAGAAATCTCCTGGAAGAACTCGAGCTAATCCTTTGTAAGAAAAAAAAACTGAAAGAAAGAATAAACGATATATAGTAGGGATAAAAGGATTTACGCTTAGCTGGCGATTAAAGGAATTCTGAAAAGCGACGGAGAGAATTTATAACGCTGGGGCGAATTGCATGGGAGATACACTGTACATAACTGATGGAGGGCATTGTGAAGAAATCTTTCAGTTTTTATCCTTTACTAGATAAATTTTCAAGATTTACTTGCTTTAAATATTACGTATAATCTTTCCTTATTTCTATGTTCGCTTCCAGCATTTGTTTATCCTTTCATTTGGGTTTTATAAAAGATGCTTAATTATTATTTCATGCAAATACTGAAAAATCACCTATATTATTTCTCCTGTCTCCTCAACAAGAAAAGGTTAACTGAATTACGTGGCTTGAAAACACAGGTATAATAGTTTCTAACAGGTTAATACGCTTTACGTTGGTTGCTTATGCGGAGTGAGGTTATCCATTGCGATTCCAAATACCATTAAAGCAACGGGGAAAATTTTTATTTGGATTTTTAAATAATTTAATTGGGATTATACACCACAGACATAAATCCTAAACGATATCTCAAATATCGGGTTTAAAATATGCATGCACAAGCAGTGCAATTATCTCAATAAATGATGATCCACAAAAATTTAGAAAAGGTTCGCCTTCCCGGTAATCGGTTGCCTTAGACATAATAATAGAGCATGAATATGGTAAAAAAAATAAAAAAGGAATAGTAACAACAAAGCGTACACCCAAAAGCTTTCAAGGCATGCACGTAATGCAAACTTACTTCCGGTATTTTTAAAAGCATCAGTGTTTTTTATGCCTTACTATTAGTGCAATGCCGTAATAAAGTTCGCATCAAAATCACGCAGCTAAGCTTAATTGGACTTTATTACTTTCATAGTCCGAAAGTGTGAAATACAACTCATGCCTCACGATAAAAAGAGATTGATTTATGCGTCTTACTTATTTCCTAATGAATATTAACTCGGCGTTAAAATGAGCGACCTATAAAATGTCTGGGCGATCGTGTACGAGGTCAATCATACTTACAAACTTTGTATATTTTAGTATCCTGTGATGTGCTTGAGCAATAATGCCAGTATAGAAGCGTACGATATACATCGTTCCATTTTGACAGTTTTATGAAAATAAGTGGAACACTTTCCGAGGCAAATTACTGATCTAAAAAATAAGTAATATCTAATAAGTACGCATTAATATATAATGATTACAAACTATTATTATTATTATTATTATTATTATTATTATTATTACAAACTTTTATTATTATTATTATGTATGTATTTATGTATGTATGTATGTATGTTGTATGTATATGTATGTAGTATGTATGTATGTATGTATGTATGTATGTATGTATGTATTTGTATTTTGTATGTATTTGGTTTATATTTATTTATTTGTTATTTATTTTATTTGTATTTAGTTTATTATTATTTAGTTTATTTATTTATTTATTTTTTATTTATTTATTTATTTTATTTATTTATTTTTTTTTATTTTATTTATTTTTTATTTTATTTTTTTATTTTTTTTATTTATTATTTTTTTTATTTTTATTTATTTTTTATTTTATTTATTTTTTATTTTGATTTATTTTTTATTGATTTATTTTTTATTTTATTTATTGTTTGTTTATTTATTGTTTTTAGTTTATTTTTTGTTTTTTTTATTTTTTTTTTTGTATTTTTTTTTATTTGTATTTTTATTTGTTTTTTTGTTTATTTTATATTCTATTTTTTTTATTTTATTATTTTTATTTTTTATTTATTTTTATGTTATTTATTTTTATTTTATTTTTTATTTATTTTATTTTTGTATTTATTATTTTTGTGTTTATTTATTGTTTTGTTTAATTTTTATTGTTTTGTTTATTTATATATTTTGTTTTATTTTTTTTTTTTTATGATTATTTTTGTATTTGTATTATTTTATTTATTTATTTATTTTATTTTATTTATTTATTTATTATTTATATTTTTATTTATTTTTTGTTTTTGTTATTTATTTTTGTTTTTATTTATTTTTGTTTTTATTTATGTTTTATTTTTATTTATTTTGTTTTTATTTATTTTGTTTTAATGTGTTTGTTTTGTTTGTTGTTTGTGTTTGTTGTTGTTTTTTATGTTTATTGTTTATTGTTTATTGTTTATTGTTTATTTGTTTATTGTTTATTGTTGTTTATTGTTTAGTTTGTTGTTTATTGTTTATTGTTTATTGTTTATTGTTATTGTTTATTGTTTATTGTTTATTGTTTATTGTTTTTTATTGTATTGTTTATTGTTTATTGTTTATTGTTATTGTTTTTTGATTTTATTTTTGATTTTGATTTTTGATTTTTGATTTTTGATTTTTGATTTTTAATTTTTAATTTTTTACATTTTTAATTTTTAATTTTTAATTTTTAATTTTTAATTGTTTACATTTTATTTTTTCAATTTTTAATTTTTTTAATTTTTTAATTTTTTTTAATTTTAATTTTTTATTTTTTTATTTTTTATTTTTTCTTTTTTATTTTTTATTTTTTTTTTTTTTATTTTTTATTTTTTTTATTTTTTTATTTTTAATTCTTTTTTTTGATTTTTTATTTTTTTATTTATTATTTTTTATTTTTTTTATTTATTATTTATTGATTTATTATTTTCATTTATTTTTCATTTATTTCATTAATTTTCATTATTCAATTAAATTCATTATTTCATTATTTATTATTTATTATTTATTATTTATTATTTATTATTTTTATTTATTATTTATTATTTATTATTTATTATTTATATTTATTATTTTACATTTTATTATTCAAAATTATTCATTATTCTTATATTAATTAAATTTATTATTTTATTTATTGTTATTTTTATTTATTATTTATTTTTATTATTTATTTAATTTATTATTTATTTATTTATTTATTTATTTATTTTATTTATTTATTTATTATTATTCATTATTATTATTCATTATTTATTTATTATTATTTATTATTTATTATTTATTATTTTATTATTTATTATTATTATTATTTTATTATTATTCATATGGAATATGCCCACAGGGACCAATGCTTTGAAAATCAAGCTTCCAAAGATTATGGTATTCATTAAGAAGTTGGAGGAACTAAAGTGAAATACAGATAGAAGAGATCCCACTTATTAAACAAAAAAGAAAAACAATAACTTAATAAATAGGCAAATAGATACAAATGTATTAAAATGCAAGAAAAATAGTATCAGGGTAGCAATTCATTGCATTTTCGCTTGAACTTCCGAAGTTGCAATTGCACGACATCCTCTGAAGGGAGGCTGTTCCACAGTCCAGCGGTGTGAGGAATATAGGACCTCTGGAACTCTGGAAATAACGGATACGTATAGGGCAACAAAATATAGTTATGAAATTTTATATGGACACTGAAAACGAAAACTTCGTAGATTACTGGGCAACAAATGAAAATATTTTAAATCATTTTCCAAAGACGTCTTAAGATCAATAACTTTTACCAGGGCTGAGCAACCAATCTTCCAAAAAACATGGAAATCCAAAATTCTTCAAAGTTTTATCACTCGTTGCCAATTACGATGTACTGCGTTCGTGATAATCC
>NC_087200.1:163924464-163934464 GCF_015104395.2 Macrobrachium nipponense
AAAAACTGATGACCTTTCAAGTCACTACGCCCTACATTTACTAAGTTAACCAGGCATTCCGGCCTATACTATATGGCAACTTTCTTCCCATTGGAATTTCCCCCACCTGCTTTTTAGTAAGGGGGGAGGGGCGGGGGAGAACTTTGAGGAGGTTAAATCCAAGTCCTCGCCCAAATTCTTCTTCGAGACTGGCCAGGTATCGGAAACAGTTTGCCGTTGTAAGCCACTTCCTTATTCAAAAAAGAAAATCCAACAATGAAGACTGAGCCGATGTTACCATCGACTTCTATTAAAAACAGGAGAAAACGATAGTTATTCACTGGGTCCTGGTTATTCACACGCGAGATGAACGTCCCCGTCAAAGGCTAAATGTTCCGGCTCGCTTCGTTAAATGTCAAAACTGCACTGATTCTGAATAATTTTCCAGACACGGCATCTCCACGTTTTCTTTCTTCCAGAGACCGACGATTTTAATAATGAAGTGCTGCCGCCACGCCAAACCCTATCTGAGGCAAATCGCTCTATTCCGATTTGCATAACTAGAACACCATTTCCACAAATAGAAGACTGTCGGCAATTTTTTATGAGATGAGCGTTGACAAGGATTAACAAAACCACAAACTGACCTCTTCAGAGAAATTAAGTAAACCCGAGCAAGATTTATGTTTTTGGCATTGAATGTTTTGTTGCTCAGTAGAATTCAGCATTTATTTTATATACTAACACGAATACTTTGAAATAATTAGTCGTTTTTGTGAGTAACCCGAGCGATATTGCAAGTTAATCAGATACGAAAGAATAACACATTTAAATTACAACATAAAACCTAATTATAAAACCATAAGTCCTACTGACCAAAGATAATAGATTTGTTATGATTGGAAAACGCATAAAACTGTTATAAAACTGTTAAATCGTCGAGAAAACATCAGACTTGGCTTTCCCTTCTCTACGATATTCAACAATGTCGGCCACTATTCCATAATATTTATATATATATATATATATATATATATATATAATATATATATATATATATTATATAATATATATATATATATATATATATATATATATTCATATAAGGATATTACGGTCCACAAGTTAGTTGATGAATGTTAAACAAAATTGCACACTAGTTTAAAACAATCTAGTCAGATGCAAAAACAGCTAGTTCAAAATATACCATAACAGAACCTAGCAAACTAATTTTCTAACACTACGACCATGAATAAATCACGGCCAAAAAAGAGAAAAAAGAAAAAAAGCCACTAAATGCAGTTGCACTCAAAACTAGTTCGAAATACGCATAAAAAAAGTGTTCACTTATTAAAGCCATCATCGGATAAGAAATTAAACCGGCAAAACATAGTCCGAACAATAATAAACACATAACGCAATCAAAACCAATTTAGAAACATAAAAACCGGCACAGAACCCAATAAAATCTATCTTGAACATGTGAACCTAATAGCCCACCAAACGAAAGGAGTAACAAAAGCAGCTAATGGATCGAAATCCATTTTTCATTAAATAATAAAAGAGATCGCAAACTCTGGCCAACATCAGAGCGGGAAGTTATGTTGTTGACATGGATATAAGGGGAGATGAACGCTCTGTTCCTGAGAGAGAGAGAGAGAGAGAGAGAGAGAGAGATTCTGTTCCTGACAAAGAAAGAAGAAATAAATTGTTCAGTTGTCAAATTTTACTACTGTTATGGCATATATTAAATCTAATAACCTGATCACATTATGGTAACCCCAGGTGAATAAAGCACATTTCGGCCAGAATTAACAGGCCTTCTTGACTCACTATCCGTTAAATATATTGCACATGTATGAAACTTAATATTATAACTAAAACAATGATGAACTAGCCAGTGCCATGCTTACTAGATTTATGAGAGATTGCACTTGAATCAATAAAACGTTCTTTCAACACTAAGAATGGTGTTGGTGTTGTTCCTTAAAAGGTGGGAGACTATAAATGACAAGCAGTGTCCAACTATGATATAAAAAGGAAATGACCAACAGACGCCGCCACTTCAAGGAACAAGAATGGGAAAGGACATCCTCAGAAAAGTATTTTCAACCTTTTCATTTCCAAGAATTGATTCTCTTTTGGAACAGAAGACATTTCACGCGATGACTGCATCCACCCAGTCGACTTCATCATGAAAAACACTGATTTGATGTGAAAAAATGAAAACCGTGATTAAAGATGAAGCACCTTTCTATCAATAACAGCAGCTATTCTGCTGAAAAAAATTATCCATGGTTTTCACTCGAGCATTCGAGGTTCACCTGAAAACCATTTCATTATAGCTTTGGCATTTCGGGTTTAACTTCATTAGTTTTCTTGCAGAACAACAATGCTTTGTGAGACATTAATAACCAATGATAACAATTCCATCCACTCTCACTTAGCCTCCACCTTTCCACCTTTTCTTAAACTTAATATTACCAGTATCCTTACCTTTTCAAAATTGACACCAGAAATATTCTAGCAATCATTCCATAACTTATGTACCGCAGAAGGGAAAAGACCGAAGGCAGTCCCATTTAATATTTTTTGTTTACTTCAAGAGTTTAATTATTAATCAAGAATGAGCTGATATCTTAACGACATATTAATTAAATCACCTCTCACTTTGGGAAATTTAAAACATCAAAAACATTTCAGCTTTCAGTTCACTGCCATTTTCTCCAAGTGCTATAGCTGGTTCACTTAAGGTAGATTCTTGGATGAGCCCTATTCTCACGAGACGTTTATTTGGCAGCCGCTGATTGGCTGGTACCGGGAGGTAGGCAGCTCCCAGCCAATCAGCGGCCGCCAAACTAACGTCTCGTGAGAATAGGGCTCAACCAAGAATGTACCTTGGATGAGCCAAGAATCTACCTTAAGTGAACCAGTTATAGTATACATGTGGACAACCTTGCACGAAGTGGTTTCGAAAAGATAAATAAAAACCTTTACGCTTCTGCTATATCTATCTATTTCCAAGCTGACTGGTGTTTCAGCCAATAGTTCATGGCTTTCATCACGACTACACTAGATTTACTGAGGAAATAAATTCACTATATAAGAAATTAAACTAAAAATTAATACAAATTTCACTTTATAAAAAGTCGAAATTTATCCAATTTCACAGGCTAGATATAACTAGTACGACATCGGTTCTCTCTCTCTCTCTCTCTCTCTCTCTCTCTCTCTCTCTCTCTCTCTCTCTCTCTCTCTCCTCCAAACCCGTTGTTAATGCCCCTTAGACATCCCAGGAAGCTGGGAATGGACTAGTTTCCAAGTTTACATTCTGTGGAGGCATGAAAGTTTTGTTAATACTATAAACTACACTGGACAACGATGGCCACCCTTTTGGTGGGGAGCAATGTTGCCCTTGGGGAATCTAGAGAGTCTTGGACTACTGTGGTTTGCAGATTTAAATCTGGAGGAGACATCACAGCCTAGCAACACAAACTGCTGGATGCAGAGTGGCTGTAGACTTTGGACTCTTGAGGCTCTCCCTACAGCCAGGTCTCTCAGCATAAACTACGTTGGAAACTGCAGGCAGCCCATGTGATGGGGACTACTTGTTGCCCCTGTGGAATCCACGCAGTTGGGACCAGATTGACTGGCATGTTTACATTTTGTGGAGGCAGGCAACCATCTCAACATAAACTTAACGGACATAGATTGTCACCAGAATTTTTGGAATTTCCCTTAAGCTGGTGGATTCATGGCCCGTGAAATTTGTTAAACGTCATACTACTGAACTGTGAAATCTGTGATAAATTTCCAATCTTGATCATAATTTTCAATAATTGTTTTTTTCGGCCTTACTCTCCTTTATTAAAATTTAATTCCATTGCATATCTAGTGTAGCCCTGAAAATGGCCACGAGTTGATGCCTGAGACAGTTACCCACTTCGGAATAAATAAAACAGCAGCATAGTAACTGTTTTCGCTTATCAATTTAAGACTTCAGCCTTGAAGATTTGACACATACATATAAATACATACATATGTATTAATGTATACCCGTGTTGCATCTTTGTTTGTCAGTGTGTTCGTGTAAGTAGAAGCCAAGCAAACAGAAAAACTATATCCAGTGCCCAATGTTTCGTTTGTGTGACAGTTTATCGACGTTACTCAGGGCAAATAATAACCTTTTCAAACTGCGTCAGTGCCCCTTTAATAAATATAAAAACTAACGTTTCTATCGGCAGACTTACGTAAAAAATCTCCACCTGCGATAGAGCATGCAAGCATTTTATCCATAGACTGAATCGCCAACATAAATTGAACTTACACGGGAAATCGGTATAATAAAAACGCCCGGCTAAGTCTAGCATTTACACCGAAGGCTTAACTACCACATGTATGTTTATGTATCGTTATATACACATACGTATAGATTTCCCCTTTGCCATTTACGACCATATAGCAGCCGCTTTATCAAAAGCAAAATTGCTTTACCCAATCTCGATTCTGTTGCCAACTCGTTCTACACCGTTCTGCACCTACGCACGCACATGCACATACGGATCTATCAGTGCGTCCCAAGCGAAGGGTATTGATAATAAAATCACCTGAAAAAAAGATAAGGGGAAATAATAAAAAATATAAAAGGCCTCGAAATATCGCTTTAGCCTTTGAGTGAGGCCTCCATCTCTACACTCCATACATTAGAAAAACGCCAATCTATTCCTTTGCCTCTATATCAAAAATGGATCGGCCCTTTTTGGGAGCCATTTTATTTTCACCTTTTTCGCAATGGTGTATCTGGTATGACCTCGGCTCTCTCTCTCTCTCTCTCAAATACACCGATTTCATCGGAAATCAATCCGCATGATCGCAGCGGCCAAAATGCGAAGGAGTTTCCTTTGTTCGCTTTTCATTGGAAACACGAAATATTTTAAAAGGGGGATGAAAGGCTCTTCCAACCTTACCAACATATTCTATCCCTTTCCATAGTTCCCTCCTTCTGTTATGATAGACAGAGGCCCTCCACTGCACCCATGCGCCACACTTACATCACCAGCCGTTTCCCCCTTAACCAACCCCCACCCCCCCCCCCACCCCCACAACCTCCTATTCTTCTCATTCTTTCGATATTTCTGATTTTCTCTTTCCTCTATAAAGTTCGCAGGTGAATCGATTGGGTGACACGTCGCTCGCTCGAGTCAGATTTTTCCGCTTTTCCGGCTTTTAATTTTGCTTTTTCTTTCCCTCCTTCGCTCGTGGCACCCATGATGGTGTCATCAATTGCCGGAAGAACAGGTGGTGTATTTCACCTTTCTGCAGTATTTTTTCAGACCGAATGATTACACAGAATGGCACGCGTGTAAACACACACACATGCACACACATGCGAGCGTCGAAAAATATATAAAATTTTTTTAATGAATGAAGCCGAGTTGCCATTTTCACATTGGTTTATTTTAATTTCCTTTTCGTATTTCGCGACAACAGCCTCTATGTGAGTAATAAAGAAGCATGTCACACGAGGAGAAAAGACCAAGCGGCAGGGAATTTCAGAGCTTGTCTGTATTATGGGGGAAAAAAATGTGGCCCTTGACTTTATACTAATTTATCTCTTTCGAAAAATCCATTATGGAAGGATACCAAAACATCCAGTGCATGGTTCTTGAACAGCTCAAGTTAAAAGAAGTAAGGTGTAACACGAAATGTTACAATCTAAAGAGAAAGTAGAAAAATAAGTAAACAATGCGCCGAGGTTTCTTCTGCTTAATCGAGTTTTCTGTAAAGCGTATAACGCTGTATAAAACTCTCAGACACGGCCCGGTGATAGCCTGTGTTGTTGGCACATACAGCGGTGCTAGACGCGTGCTCATGCTAGCTGTAGCCTTAAATAACAGAAAAAAAACTATTCAGGCTAAAGGGCTGCAGTTTGGTACGTTTGATGATTGGAGGGATATGAGACCGAAATTAAAAGGATAAGCATGTGATGGAAAGCTTTTGGTAAACAAAATAGGGATCATGAAAAGTAAAATGCCACTTTTTCTAAAAAGGAAATATTTAATCAGATGGTCCTACCAGTATTAACATATGCATCAGAAACTTGAAGCCTTACTAAAGCCTTAGAACATACTAAGCTAGTTACAACTCAAGGAGCTTTGGAAAGAATAACGATGGGAATAACACTAAGAGACAGAAAAAGAGCAACATGGATAACAAGTAAGAATAAGAAATGGGCGTGGGCAAGACATACAATGAGAATGTCTGATAATAGATGGACGAAAATAATAACAGAATGGACCCCTAGAGATTGCAAACGAAGGAAGAGAAGACGATGGATTGACGAACTATGAAAATCTGCGGATATAGAATGGCATAGAAAGACCATAAACAGACACGAGTGGAAGGACATGTCTGAGGCTTTTGTCCTGCAGTGGACTAGCAACGATGATGATGATGATGGATGGTGATGATACTGATGATGAGATATATAGTATATATATATAGATATATATATATATAGATATATATATATATAGGGCTATAGATAGATACATATACATAGATATATATTATATATATATAGAAATAAATATATATATATATAGAAATATTATATAGATATATATATATATATAGATATATATATACTTTGATTATTATATATAGGATATATACATATATATAGAAATATATATATATATATGGTATATTATAGATATAATATAAATAGATATATATAAAAATAAATATATATATATATATATATATATATATAAATGATATAAAATAAATATATATATATATATATATAATTAAAAAAAAAAACACTGTATCGTGCTTCTAAGAAATCAATAGAGGGATCCACAGTAATATCCTTGTTTATCGAGATATATATGTTTATACAAAGCTTAAAGCTTTCGTCATCCTCCTGTGGATTGATCACTAAGCAAAAAAATTAAGCTTTAAGCTTTGTATAAAACATATTATATATAGATAAACAAGGATATTACTGTGGATCCCTCTATTGATATAATAATATATATATATATATATATATATATATTATATATATATATATTTATATATATATATATCATAGCAGCCTTGATGGTGATTATGGAATATTCGCTATGACTGATATATCCTGCCAAGGTTTGGTTGATAGTCATAATTCTTCACACAATTAGCCTAACTATGAAGGATACTTTGCATGGTCTCGAAAAGGCCGACACAAACAATACGGAATTAATTGTTTTACTCTGTCATGGAATAATGCAAATTACACTAAAAGGAAGATGTATGCTGATGATAAGAAACGTACCCCACTAACACCAATATTTTTTACTTTTCAATGAATGGAAATTTCATCTATCCATTTTTCCTGCAGAAATGACAAAGTTCACAAATGCAAAAAAACAGAAGTGATTAGCTTGAAACAAAGCTATTTTTTGCAAGAACAAAGGGTTATAATGGAATCGTGGAAGGAGAGACCTTGAAATGATACTGATGTTTATTAAAAATGTAAATGCTCCTAACAAAAGACACATTATCCATGAAACCGACCATTTTACACACAGTTGCAATGGCCAAATGACGGGAAAATTTGCTAACCTAAATGGACATAAACTTGGAGTATCTAATACTCTCGCATATAAATCTCAAACAGAGTTGAAAAGGCACCAGGCTTCAGGATGTCACAATAGCAATATCAACGGGAAATAAAAAAAAGAAGAAAAAAAACGGTGCCACCTACATAGCAGGTGAACATCAAAGAAAACATATTCAGCATTTATGGCCTTTCGTACTAAGGAATTCTATGAATGACATATATATACATAAATAAAATGTTGCAATGGAACATAAAACTCTTTCTCTTATTCTGTCTTTACTGCCACTCCCTACAAGTAATGTTCCCAATACCCATCACATCAGTAAAATCTATAAGAATCACCTGTGTCATGTATTCAGACAACTACGCGGAAGAGGCGCCATACTTGTATTCTATGAACAACCTGTGTCTGCACAACAATTTTTGTGAACAATACAAAGTTTTCAGGCAGCATTAAATTATATATTCTTTAAACTCTGTAAAAGTTCAATCTCAAACATTCAGAACCAATAAGAAAAGGGGGATTTATGAGAGGGAGAAGGCACAAGATTGACATTAAGGTCGTGGTTTTGCCAGAGACGGCTTGGAATCCCACCGATTCGATCAAATCATAAGGATCTTCCACAATTTTCTACTAAGTTTAGCAGCCATTTTCTTTTGCACTTGAGATGAACAAATGACAGAAAAGAGCTTTTATCATCTGCATGCTATGGTACCTCATTTTATAAGCCCAAAATTATGTTATTTACAATATTTAAAAACTAAATGAGATCAAGTTAATAGGGTTAGTTTAAATTTTCCTATCATTAAAAAATAAAGGAAAGGTAACATATTTTCGATGTAATATAGAAGTTTTTCACTTAGTCCACCAAGGACAAGACCGCGTTATTTGTTTCCACTTTGGTTTTTTTCTGCATCTGCCCGGATGTTTAATCAGCATACTAAATTTGAACACAATATGGCTAACGCGAGCAGATCTATCAGGAAAAAAATTCGAAATTAAGAAATGAATAAGATATTGATGACCTTGGAATTAACAAAGGATCAACAACAAATCTATGTTTCTGATGCAACAATACAACAAATGTACTAGAAACATTGACTGACAGACAAACATCAAAATGACTATATTCAAGGGTAATAGAAAAAAATAGATTAATATGTATTCTGCGAGCTCTGTTAAAGAAATAAATATTCCCTATCAAGCACAGAATTGTCTCCATGATACTACTATGGTTCTTCCAAATGTGGCGTACCCTAAAAATTTCCTCCTGACAAATTAGGCATGATAAAAATAAAGTCTGCAATCTTTTGTGCCATTATTTTACTTTGTCCAAGGTCAGACTAAAAATAAAAAGAGATAAATGTTACAAAATTCTCATAGACGGACAGACCTACGGAGAGATCTCCCTTCATTCACATCTATACATGATGGTCTAGGTAAAAATCTGACCGAAATCGCTCAGTTGAATCGGAGGAGTTGTTATAACAATATAAACGTGACAGACATAGGAGACAGAGACAAACGGAGAGAATTATTATAGTTACCCTTAACTTTGTCGGTAAGGGATTAATAATTTGAAGCTTGCTACAGAAAGAAAAACAAGCGTAAAGCTCTTGTCCAGGAACAAATGCCTTGGTGCCAATCCTTACCAGTCGACATTAGGTGAAAGGATTTCCTAGCCTCTCATCACCATATACAAGAAATAAGAAATTATGTCATCGTTATTTACTGCATCGAGAATGAGAGAAACCGTAAGAGACAGCTAAAAAATTACGCGTCTTTCTTTTTTTTCCTCGGAGTCTGATAAAACAAATGGAAAAAGTTATAAGAGACTGGCTTCGTGTGTAACTTAATAGATTACGTATAAATAAATAGCACAATATATGAATAAAAATGTTAAGTGTCCATGTCCTTGGGAAGTTTAGTAAAGGAGAATAGCGCAAAATAGGTAACTCCAGCCTCATTTGAAATGGCTTAAAAGTATAATAGGCAACCTCAATCTTGTCCCACCTGACACGAAGTGCCAAAACTATTTTCTTCGAAGAAACAATAACAATTCGAGCAAGTAGCAATACCGGAGAGGAATATTTAACATAAATCCTATATGTTTAGCCCAAACATTAATATCCAATACATTTTTATATTTTATTGTTAACAGCGTAGTAGTATAAATTTCTCAATGATCAGCGGTTATGTTCTTTGTATAAAAAACAAATCGATTATGTAGGTTTACTAGAGAGGAATAAATGTTAAGTTGCATTTTACAAATAAACAAAATGTAAGATGAAAGTTGAGAGACGCTGTTTGAAGATACAATAAAACTTTGTCGTTGGCTTAGTAACTTTGAAACGATATTAAACTTTAATTATGCAAGATAGGTAGTTCTGAAAGATGCCAGAGCGATAGGT
>NC_087200.1:163939464-163941964 GCF_015104395.2 Macrobrachium nipponense
CTCAAATAATACTATGTATACATATATAGATGCATATATACACATACACACACACATTACGTTCCTAACTTTCGTGATTCTGTTATACACATTATATATAAATATTATATTATATATATTATATATATATATATATATATATATAATATATATATATATATATATAAAGATAGAGAGAGAGAGAGAGAGAGAGAGAGAGAGAGAGAGAAGTGTGTGTGTGTATCCGTACATCATTCATGCATATCATTTATAAATAAATAAATGCACCAATGCTTCGAGAATAATTATTCCCTCCCTCTGATTTGGCGAAGTGAAAGCTCCTCTATTTGAACTCTTCCATGAATTAATGTTAAGCATTTCACGCTGTCTGTCACCAAAAATCTCAATATATTCACATTATTCACATTTAGTGTGTGCGTTTACATCACCCATATTAACACTGCACATACATTCGTAAAATCATGCTTGAATGAACAAATAAATACATATAGAACACTACATATACATACAAAAAACGCACACACAAATATATGTTCGTGCACGTATACTTGAATAAATGAATGTACATAAAACAGTATAATCTACACATTCATACATAAACATTGGTACATATAGACAAGTGTATATATATATATATATATATATATATATATATATATATATATATATATATATATACATATTTATATATATCTATATACATATATATATATATATAATATATACATATATATATATCTATATATATATATATATATATATATATACTATTATATATATAAGCGAATACCACAGGAAAATGATGTCACGTGCATCTACTATGATATTTTATATATATATATATATATATATATATATATATATATATATATATATATATATATATATATATATATATATTCATAAAAATTTCTTATTACATATATTACAAGTGTATACATACACACTGTCGTGTACAGTATGTGAATGTGTATGAAAATGACTCAACACAATTCATACTTCAAGGGATTACAGGCAGGCAAATTTCCCCTTTGTGTCTCTGCCTCCTTATTCAGTGAAGCTCCTTTGTTGGTGGTTAGTGTTCCATGACTTTACACCATATTACAGAGATATTCCGAGAGAGGATATATGAAGCCAATCACGATATTTTCTCATTACCCAAACTTTCTCGACGATTCGCTAAGTTTCGTTTTAATTAATTGCTGGCTCGGAACCTGAACGCTGCGCGTCGATTCTTCAATGTGTGCACGTGTGGATGTACATGTGCATGCACGTAAACCTAACGCATATAAGCACGTTTTTCGCCACAACTGTAACTTCAAAAGAGATGGCACATCTGTAACAGCCGATATCAATATTAAGATATTCAGTCTGCAACACACCTGTAATAACTGCATAACTGCGCTCAAATGATCTCAATATCTCAAATGTATCCCTCCCAAATGCTTATATAATATATATATATTATATATATATATATATATATATATATATATATATATATATATATATATAGTATATACACGTATGTATGTGTATGTATATATATATACATATATAATCTTAACTTTTTACAAGTGCATCTCATGCTTATTTAATTTTTTAGTGTTGCCGTTATTGGAAATCGGATTTTATTGTGTCGAAGTATTCTTCCTCTCTATTCTACATCACACATGAATCCTGACCATTTGTTCTTGATTTCCTCATTCTTCTGAGAGAACCATTGCGGCTAAATACAATATTATGTTCGTCCTGCAAATGCGAACAAATTATGTACGTACATTTCCTAATTTCATTCCTAAAATACTACTATAGTAGATTCACATCAACCGCGCATCATGTGTCTAGGCCAGTCCCTTACGACGCTCCTGATTGGCTGTTGATAAGCCAATCACAGAACTGGAAACTCAAGTCTCTCACGAGAGTTCACATAGGCAGGATGAATGTTCCACCTCTCCTGAGGGATACTTTTGAGAGATTTATCTCTCAAGAGAGGTAGAACATACATACTGCCTATGTGACCTCTCTCGAGAGACTGAGAGTTTCCAGTTCTGTGATTGGCTTATTAACAGCCAATCAGGAGCGTTGTAATGGACTGGCCTAGACATCGGATGCATGGGTGATGTGAATCTACTATAGTACACAGCCTGGTGGCATATTTCCGAACTGTAACAGAGTACCGGGACCTTCCCTGTAAAAAGCGGGATATCATATCTTAAAAACTAACCATAGAATTTTTTTTGCAAATAATCTCATTGTTGCCATACGTTAATTCCTTGGATCAACCTAACCTAACCTAGGGCGTAGCAAAAAAACAGGGGCTGATGCAATATTAGTATACATCTCAGGAATTTGTTCAATATTATTATACATCTCAGGAATTTGTTGAAGTTCAACTGGCTAAGTCCAGGGAGTCTTAAGAGCTGACTGGTCAGTTCCAAGATAGCGATTATTACATGGCGTCTCTGGGGGATAATAACGGAGGATAATAACTACTGAC
>NC_087200.1:163946964-163951964 GCF_015104395.2 Macrobrachium nipponense
AAAGAAAACTTACTTACGATACGAGAATAAAATTGAAAATTTCAAAACACTTGAACAACGCAAATTGAAACTTAATAAAAATGGATAGAAAATATACAATTCCATAGTAACGGAAAAACTCAGTATGTGGGAAATATGGGGAAATTCAGGTTACGTGAAATGACGAGAAATAAATACAAAGACAACTTGAAAAATCAAAATTTTACAAAGTATGGAAAGTCACATACATGGTTTTAAACATCTGCAAATGAAATTTACATAACTACTGAAAAAGAAATAGTAATAATGCTTTCTGTGTAATAATGCAATAAATTCATAATTTCTGCAGGAAGGGAAGAAACTTACAATTTGCTTGGCAAATAATTACATATATATACATACACACACACACACACACACACACATATATATATATATATATATAGTATATATATATATCTATATATATATATATATATATAAATATATATATATATATATATATATATATATATATATATATATATATATAGCTATATAGATATATAGTATATAGATATAGATAATACATTATATATATATATATATATATATATATATATATATATATATATATATATATATATACATATAATGTAAAAAGGGGGAATGTACAGACTCATAATTTTTAACTTCCTTAGATACAGAGAGTCCGAGAAACAGCTTATGAATGCTGATGACTCTTTTTTGGGATGGTGTGATCCTTACCTAAGCAAATCAGTGCCATGAGAGCTTGTCCAAGATGCCTTTGAAAACTGGCTGCAACCAGTTACCTGGGGTGTGTGCGTTCCGAACTTTTGAGTGTGAGTTCGTATGTAGGTAAGAGCTATGTCCGTTCATAGTGGCATGAATTAGCCAGAAGGATGGAGACAGTTATTTGGAGAGAGCCGCCGAGATGGCTCTGCAATGTTTTTTCTGTAGTGTGAAAAGTGCTTGGAGATTCTAGGCTGGAGATGGGTAAGAATTACTGTGCTTTAGCCAAAGTTGTGGCTTGTCTGTATTTTTGATATTTTGTAAAGATGTTCTATTTCATTTAATCTTTTGACTTTGTCTTTACAATTGCGTATGCTCACTAGTATGTTCTGTTCACAGGCGGACCTAGTGAGGGGGACTGTGTTCTAGTGGACGGGACTGTGTGGAGGGAACTAAGTGTTTGGAGAAGGGATAAATGGTGTGACTAATTACTGATTAAGACTGTTAAAATACCGGGGGGTTATCTGAGTTAATTGAACTTTGAGTTATCATTCAATTTAATTATCCTGTAAGAATCTGAGTTATTCAATTAGTACTTTACATTGAATAAACATATATTTTTGTAGTTCTGACTCTGATTTGATGACCTAATGAAATGGAGAGAGAGAGGTTTCGAGTTGAGAGAGAGAGAGAGAGAAAGGGTGGCTATTGCCTGTGTCACAGAGAGAGAGAGAGAGAGAGAGAGAGAGAGAGAGAGAGAGAGAGGAGAATGTGTTACCAGACTTAGTTTGCCTGCCGCTTCTGGCTATCGCTACCTAAGTGAATAACGGGGGGGCAGGCGCCATTTTACGAATTTTCTGAAATAATAACCATCGAAGAATATCTATGACCTTTTCCGTAAATGATAATAAAAACTAAAACAAAGTGGTATCCTGAGAGGATTGAGAAACATTTCCTTTTCATAACTGTTTCTGATTATAGATAAAACATATTTTCCCAGGCTTGAAGCCGTAAATCGAAAAATGGAAGCAAAACCCCTGTGCTGATCGGGGACGTGTTTGAAAGCTAAAACCTAACTCTAGTCTCGGAAAGGCATAGGCAGTGCGAAGTAAATTCCATGAAAGTTCAAAGGTAATTCATTTCAACTTGCTGGGGAGCTGGTTTTCAGGTTTTAATACCGATTTGTTTTTCTCAAAGTAAGTTTAAGCTATTCTACTTTCATGTCATAAAATATTTCTTTGGTCTGCCAACAAAATTAGCTGAGGTAAGTCCTCATACTGAAGTAATTCGAATGTCAAATGCCAAAATAAGCCTCTTGTACCAAACAAATCCTTTCATTACTCATTTTTCTATACCACTACACGTGTGCATTCAGGTAGTGGGATGACACGTGTTAAAAGGTTTATAATTCATATTCCATCCCCTCCTCTCTCTCTCTCTCTCTCTCTCTCTCTCTCTCTCTCTCTCTCTCTCTCTCTCTCTCTCTCTCTCTCTCTCTCTCTCTCTCTCTCTCGTATTAGAAGAACAAAACAAAAATTCACATCCTATGCATTTACCAATAACTTAGGAATAAGACACTACTGGGGCAATTAGTATTCTTAAGAAAAATATTAGTTTTTGCCCCTTCCTGAGAGGAGAACAAAATTCGGAGTTTGTTTCACTATTTTCTCTAAACTTAGAAAAACAACGACTGTGGTTGTATTACCTTGAGTGAGCCCAAAGGGTATGAAAAAATATTTCCATACTTCAGCCTTACCAAATCGATGTACTGTGCCAGTCATTGGCTTTCAAGGAAAAAAAACACACTAATGCTACAACTACATACGTATTTGTTATTTGGAATATTACTTTATCATATATGCACTGTAATACCCTATGGACCATGAAGGATGATGACTTGGCCAAATCTAGGACCGAGAGAGCTTGATGCCAATACCTCCGCCCTACGGAATGTCGTCTTTGGGCACTTTTAACTAGCAGACCCCAGGGGTAAAAGGCTTACCGCTTGGATCAAGCAATACATTCTAATGACCAGAATAGCTGATCCACTGACCGATAACCTGACTGTTCCTTTAATTAAATGAGTGATTGGCAGTTAACAACACTGCTACAATAATAGAGTTACTGGAGTGGCTATATCTAAATCAAAGACGCTTGGATGATAATTTGCCTGCTCCGCTGATCCGAGAGATTAGAGTTCAGTGCGACTACTATCAGATACTTCCTTCTCTGTTTTTTAAAAGGCAACCAGTGCCCTTCAGTCATTTGATGACTGACAGACGGTGTTTGGTACACTTATAATTACTCATATTACAACGGCAGTTATTGCTAATTCTTCTACGACTAATTTTGCCACCTTTAGATTCTAATATATATATATATTATATAATATGTATTATATACTAATATATGTATATATATTTATATATATATGATATCTATATATATACGATATATATATAATATTATTATCTATATATATTATACATATATATATATATATATAATCTTAATATATATATATATAGATATATATTGATATACACACACCAATACGCAATATATAATATTATATATGATATATATATATATATATATATATATATATATATATATATAGTAAGTATACTAGTATTGTATATATAATATATATGTATATATATATTGTATATATATATAGTATATATATTATTTATATATATATATATAAATATATACATAAATCGAGCTACAAAGGTCCTTTAATATCTAATTCACTCTATCTCGGAATTAGTATATTTTCATATATGCTTAACCGAAGGGGAATTTTATTAGGCGATAATAGAATTGTCGACGCCCAGGCACGAACCCAGGACACCATACAAATCCAGGAACGTCAGTGAAGCTTTTACTCACTCCACCACCGCAAGAGGCTATAAATTAATGCCGTCTCTCACCCTCAAATACCTTTCGCGCTCAGGTATTGGCTGATTTGGAGCCAGCATTAACCCACCTCGACCTCGGTAGTGCTGTAGTGCTTATGACAGCACGTAGCCATTAATATAAGTCATATCACATTACCGTGATCATATACATACATCGAGCTAAAATGTCCCTTTAATATCTAATTCACTCTACCTCGGAATTTAATATATTTTCATATATGCTTAACCGAAGGGGAATTTTATTAGGCGATAATAGAATTGTCGGCGCCCAGGCGCAAACCCAGGACACCAAACAAATCCAGGAACGTCACTGAAGCTTTTACCCACTCCACCACCGCAAGAGGCTAGAAATTAATGCCTCTTGCGGTGGAAAAGTGGGTAAAAGCTTCACTCATGCTACCGTAAGAATAGTCGGGGCACAAAACTGTCGAAGTTGGCAAGATTTATTCAAGTGGGGTTTGAAAAGGAGCACTGTCTATGGAAGCAAAACTTGGATTGAAATTAGTGAAACAAAAACGCAGGAACTTCAGAGATTATATTTTTCTTTACAAAGAAGGATTAGAAGGGCTAGCAAAGCTCTAAGAAAGCTGAGATAAAAGAGGATGGTTTTGTAGTGTATGGAGAGAGAGAGAGAGAGAGAGAGAGAGAGAGAGAGAGAGAGAGAGAGAGAGAGAGACGGGGGGGGGGGCTTGTTGATAGGATACGTCTCACTAGAGAGGAGGAGTTTTCTCCCATAAATGGTTCTTACTTGATTTAGCATTTAAAGGGTAAACAAAGAAGTGGCAGTTACTTTGCTTTTCTACGACTTTATGATGAAAGTAAAAAAAAACTTCTGATTCGAAAAGCGAATTCCAAAACAAAAACCGATAATGGCACTGGCATTTCGACCCATCAAATCATTTAGCTTCGATAAGGGACAGTGAGGCCTTCCTTGCTAGCGGCAAATCTGCATCGAAACATCGCATACTGCATCACCGGCTTGATTTGCATAATGCAGGTAATGACGGATACTGTCCTGTCAGCTGGCAGTTGTCATGCTGTGTACGGACGGGAATAGAGAATTTGCAAGTCTATGGGGGACACATGTCACTTCTATAACAGGTGACAGGTGTCCGAAGGGACTCGTCAGCGAAGTCAATATATTTACATAATTTTTATTAAATATAAGCAAACAGCATATAGTCAAGGAACATGAAATCACACTCCAATCCAAATCTGCAAGCTCAGATATAATCGGCATCAGTCAGAGCTGCTACCTAAGAACACTATATAAATGAAGACCAACAAAGCAACGAGTATATTTACATAAAATAAATATTTTACAAAGTGAATATGATCATAGAAAATGCTCACGAATAGAAAGGT
>NC_087200.1:163956964-163959464 GCF_015104395.2 Macrobrachium nipponense
TCAGTGTGATATAATGTTATCAATGAGTGTACTTTGCTACTTTGAACAAAGTTAAGCTCAAATGCATTTTATGTAATATCGAAGAATTAGTCTTCTTAAGAGATCTTACATTTTGCTGTGTAACCTTTATCTTTACAAATACCAGTATTTCATGGTAGAATACTTTGCAGATTCGTGTAGACTGCCCCGTTGTGTAGACCAACAGTGCCACTCACACACTCTGCCAGTGCCAATCTCAGGTTACCGTATCCCTGAATGCCAGCGATGTTCACGTTCGGTTACAGTGCTCCACTGCATCGAGTTATTTTGTATCGCTAATTTTAATTCTTGGTCCATATCTCACGTACCTACGTAATCGTGTAGGATAAGTGTTTGCTTGCAACTTGTTGCCACTTTTCCATTGATATTGTGAATAGTAGAAGTAAAGTCACAAGTGCCATGGAGCAAGACAGCACTCCTGTAATTGTATGTCTTCTGATTGTTCCTTTTAGAAATTATATTAATTTGTGAACAGATTACGTGGTGTATTCATTCCTTATCTAGGCAAGTAATTATGGTCATTCAAAGAAGGGTTTACTCTCATTCATCTGTTCATAGTCTGCGTCCCATTAGTCAGTAACATTGTAAATTGAGCACAAGGAATAATTTTGAAAACTCCAAAATTTTCGATTTTATAATTTTGCTTTAACCCCGGCACAATACCCATGACAATATATATATATATATTATATATAATATATATATATATATATATTATTATATATTTATTTTATATCTATATATATATATATATATATATATAATATATATATATATATATATATATATATATATATATATATATATATAATATATAAACATAAGTGTGGGTGTGGGTGTATATCTGTGTGCGTTCGTGTGAGTTGCCACACTCGTTCTTTGAAGGCACAGATAATCGCTGGCTTAAATTAATCAGATCTGATCGCGAATAACTTGCAAGTCAAAAAAAGTTAAAAAAATCTTATGATGACTACGCGAATCTATATGAATAATTCTGATATTGCTACGTATAAAAGTTTATTTTAAATCTTACACCATGTTAATGACTGAACTGCACGAGGCAAGAGTAAAATGAAAAATGGAAGACCGAAAATGATTATTGTTAAAAGTTAAGCCACAAAGGAACATGTTCCGGGAAAGAAAAGGTCGAGTGATGACTCAGTAACGTAACCCAGTAAGCTAAAGGGGTATGTATCCTTTCAATAGGAACAGAAAAATAAGAAAGCCTAATAATTCAGGGGGAAATCTTTTACATACAATAGCGAATCCTATATACTGAGAACTGAGAATCCTGAACCTAATGTAGTTAGAAGATACTGAGAACTACGTTACGTTGGTAATTCACTTATTATTCACGACTTGACATACTTACAAGCACTGTCATTACGATGTACTAGATCTAATTTAAATTTAATTTTCAAAGGAATTAAAATAATGTGCATAATTGCAAGGAACTAACACTAACAGTCTTTTAGATTCAACAGGAAACAGTATGGTATCATATGCATGTTTGTGGATTTGTAATCTTCATTTATTCAGAATCAATTCATCACATAGCTATAACTTCCACAGTTACACAATACACACACACACACACACACACATATATATATATATATATATATATATATATATATATATATATATATATATATATATATATATATATATATATATATGTATATATGTATATATGCACACACACACACACACACACACACATATATATATATATATATATATATATATATATATATATATATATATATATATATATATATATATATATATATTGATAAACTCCAAAGAACTATGTTGACAGTCACAGCAAGTTCACACCTATCTGCCATGAAACCTCCACGTTAAAAATTCTAAATTTTTACATCCAATTCAACTAAGTAAATACACCAAAAATAACATCATCTTCTGGCCAAGCTTTTACCTGGAAGTCTAATGATCCGAAAAGGGCAGCACTGTGGATACGGCACTGGACTTGACTGTTGACAAGACCACCGCCAAACAAGCTCTTTTATTTATTCATGTCCTATTCAGATATCTACATTTATATTAGAAAACAGAACAGCATACACTATACAGACATACATGCGTGTGCATACATGCATACACATATAAATATATTCATACAGTGCTGTACAATATATATATATATATATATATATATATATATATATATATATATATATATATATATATATATATATATATATATATATATTTAAACCAGTGTGTGGCAGCTGTATTCACACTAAACTGCAGTGAGAGCTTTGGGCACATTTCAGTGACACTCCATTATACATTTGTCGATATAATATTCAAGCAACTGTAATGGGTCTTAGCCTTGGATAAATATGGGCATGGAGCCAGCCAATATCGGCCTTGGAATGTTGGAGTCTGAAATTAATACTTGGCATAGGAAGCTGTCCCAAGCACATACTTAAAA
>NC_087200.1:163964464-163991964 GCF_015104395.2 Macrobrachium nipponense
CCTTGAATAAAAATGTCCCGATCTTTTTAGCCATCTTTCAAAACGAAGTGATAAATAAAAGGAAAGCCCACGGAATGGTTAATTTAAATGTTGTTACCTACCACAAGTTCATGGTTACAAAAAGGAAAAAGTATAAAGGAAAACGTGAAGCCTTAAACAAAGAAAGAGAAATACTTGCTTTTTGAATGAGGGAATGTTAGAAAACAAATGAACACAGAAGAATGGGGAGGAAACTATCAAATAATCATAAAAACCAGAAGCATAATTAACGACTGCCAACAGATGTTGAAATAGGAGACTCGCCCAAGAACGCCAATTACAGACGAGCTGATTTTTGCATATAGAAAGGACCGGACAACGTCCCGAGCAACAACTAAATTGCCAATGGTTCCTGACAGCAAAATAACCGCAGCTTTTAAAACGCATTATCCCTCTTCAGTTCACTCCCGGTGCATTTCGAGAACTTCTGATAAACTCGAGAGGGATCCGCAATTTGATGTTTATCGAAATCAGAGCTTAATGGAGAAACTGGGGATGGTTTTGGCTAACTGCCACGTGATAGAACGAAGATAGATCAGGCTCATTGGAGCTCACCAGAAAGAGGCAGATGAATCAGCTCCATTGGAGTTAGGAAGACTAAGATATTCTCGAGCAAGAAGTACCCAAAAAACCCCGAATGAAGCAATGTGGTTGTTGAGTTGGGGCATGCAAGAAGTGCGTTTCTTCTCTGCCCTAAAACCTGCGGCCCTTTTTTTCCCTCTCTGGAGATCCCGTCCATTAGGCAATTATCATTTTTCTTGTGCTTGACATCAAGTCCATTAACAATCACGCACTGTGCTTTTATGCCCATTCCTTATCACATCGTATCAATCAAGGAACGTCTCTCCTCGCCTCATGTCATATGCATTAGGAAATTACAGTTTTCCTAGAAAAAAAGATTGATTTAAACTGAAAGAACCAAGTAGAAGGGGACATCCCTTTGACCTTGAGGGTAATCAAAGACCTCTTGCAAGAAAAGTACAGGAAAGTGGATCTAAACGTACCAGAGAAAGGATAATCGTCCAACTTCACTGTTACCCCTTCATCACTTGAAGAGACCTTTTTATGATTAATACAGGACATGAACAGACACACACACATAAATATACACAAAGAATATGTGTGCCCTCTCTGGACAACATATCCACATGTCTCTGAAAATGTACAACCACCTGATGAAGCTCTGAAATGAACATCTCTCAAGGCAAAGCATTTAACCTATGAGTATTTAGGATACGCAACAGGAAAATTAAAAGCAAAGATGAAATAACCGTATAATAACATAAAAAAATAATAAGAAAGCGAAACTATAACTTGACTCTACATTATTATTATTATTATTATTATTATTATTATTATTATTATTATTATTATTATTATTATTATTGTTGTTGAAAAAAAAAAACATATTCTTCTCGAACATTTTCCTAAAGCTGTAAATCTGGAAACCCGATCTCAACAGACAAACAGACAAAAAGGGTCAACTGGGTGAGGGGAAAAGTTAAATGGAAAGGAAACGAAATGTAGAGTGCACGTCAAACTGTGTCACTCTTATAAATGAACAATGTTTATCCACTGTCATGGTAATGTTTTGATATCAATTCTCTTAAGTGGCCGTGTCAGTAATAATAAATGTCAGCTTCCCGATGCAACTTTGGCAACAATTTCCGAAACTGGAATCGTAACGTTTACACAGAATACGAAAAAAATAGCATACACACACTTCAGCAAGAAAAAGTCAAGTCTAGAATAATACTGTATTTGGCACACAGTTGTACATGAAATAACTACACTAATGTAGTATTAGGCAATTAACAGCAAAGTGGAAAAATCATACTATAAACAGCAAAAATCTTATCACCTTTGGTAAACGTTATTTTTCAGTAAATTTCCATGAAGATCAAATTAGAACTTGTACATTTAACCATTTGGAAACACAATCATAATGATTCTTTGATTCTTGGAGCCTCGTGTCGGAGGTGTTCAATTTTTAGTATGTTACCTTCGACAAGTTCTTATCCCTTTAGGATAATGAATAAATGTAATAATGAAAACTTTATAATACACACATGCTTGGTAAAACCATAATTTCAATGGAATCTGGGGATATCCGGAGAAACGAGTTCCTTGTAAGCTATAACTATTGCGCCATTAACCCTCTTTTGTGTCAGATATAGAATCCACATGAAAAACCTCTTAGTTTAAGCACTTATGCACAATACCACAAAAATCAATTCAGGCGACGGATCCTATGCGAGCTGAATGATAAGTGTAATAGGGGCTGTTGGTGAATGAGGCAGGGGAAGTTTATTATTATTATTATTATTATTATTATTATTATTATTATTATTATTATTATTATTATTATTATTATTATTATTATTATTATTATTATTATTAATTACGTGGACGTGGAGTTTAATAGCGTTTGGAAGTAAGGGGTTGACTATGTATGAAATCCGGAATGGTTCTTCTCTGAGACTACTTACTCATTTGCAGTATGTTATCTAAATCGACCAATTTGCGATATCTCTCACTCGAAAATAAAATTACAATATGCATTTCTCTTTTGTAACATCTGTTCTTCGTAGACCTTTTATATTGTATATCATATTAAATAGTTATATATTCCAAATAAAGAGTTTGCTTCACGCAAACTGGTTGGTAGGCAAAGAATGCACAAAAGAAAAATTTTGGTAGATCTCAATAGCAAAATGTTGGGGTGGGGTGGGGTGGGGTTTCTAGGCTCACAAAAACTACAAATCCAGTATCACTTACAGGTATACAGAAAACAAAAAGATTCTGTCTTCTTCTTTATCACCGACACCCATAGGGGCCAAGTTACTCGCATTCCATGCACGCTTCTACATTATACGAAGCATTCTTGACCAGTCGGACTTCCCAAGCATCTCGTCCATACAATATGCGGCCCGCGTGACACGAACGAGGCAAATACCTGACTTTGTCTACTCTTTGTTAAATATCACACAGCATCACTCTCCTATATGTACATTCCCATCACCAGCTACTCCTCCCAGAGAGAGAGAGAGAGAGAGAGAGAGAGAGAGAGAGAGAGAGAGAGCGAATCATAACTATACATTCTGACCAGGTATCTCATTAATACCAAAACGGAAAGCCTTTATGGGGCCTGGTATGAAGATCATCGACATTCGCAGTTTGATGACCATAATTTGGTGACTTTCGAGGCAATGAGAGAGAGAGAGAGAGAGAGAGAGAGAGAGAGAGAGAGAGAGAGAGAGAGAGAACATGTATAAAAAAAACAGCAAGGTTCTCTTAGGCCAGCAGCAGTTTCGTCAAATCTGAGGATCCATCACGATAATTACTACTGTCTCCGGGGGAAGGAGAGGAGGTGGAAGAGAGGCCGGTTGGGGGGTGGGTGGGGAGGGGGTGGGGGAGGGCGGGAGAGACGCCGTAGACAGAGGAACCCTGCTGTTTCTTTCAAGGGTCAAACTCAACCGTAGATAGTAACTACCGACCGTCTCTGACCCTACCTCTATCGGCAAATTTTCATCATTGTTTCGTATGTTTAGTAAGAATATAAATGTTATTTTCCTTTTCTCATTACATACAAAAATCAGTTTGTCCACTCACAACTGTCATGTAATTTCAAATTCTCTATCATTTTTACCTTTCAAATTCACTCATACATACGTACATCCAAGGTAAAGAGAGGGCTCTCTTTACCTTGCGTACATATACACATACATATGCACACACAAATATATCGAAAAAGCAAACATATATATATATATATATATATATATATATATATATATATATACATACATACACACACACACACACACACACACACACATATATATATATATATATATATATAGTGTGTGTGTGTACATGAGAACCTATGTGAATGTTTGTATGGGGTTGATAAAATCTTGTATAAAATTTCTATTGCAAAGGCATCTTCATGTTCACTACTTAACGATTGTGCCCTCATGGTCATTCCATACACTTTCATTCTGAGACAGAAGTTACTATCTTCGCATTCTATTCTCCTCAAGACTTTTACTTTGAATAATTTATACTATTTTCCAGTTACAAAATTTCAAGTTTGTTAACCGCCAGGATACAAAATCAAATGCCAGTCAACTGGTTTCTCCAAAGAGCTAGAAAAATTGATCGCGGTCCACACATAATCATGACACATGGACTGCTTTCCAAAGAAGTTCCAGTGCACTGGAGCCAAAGAATTTTCATCTCCACCACGAGATATTATCCTGAATATTTGACATGTGATAAAAAGCATGATTTTTTTTATCAACACATTGAAAAACTCGACAATTTCATAGACAGACTTTCACACAGGCAACACAAGAGGACTAAAATTGGTGGACACGATTTCCGAAGTGTCCCTTGTGTCATTATATCGGGACTTCCTCTCCGTCATCGCAAACAAGGAAAAAATTACGCTACGACCTATAAAACTATTATTGGATTGCTATAAAACATCTCTACAACTGAGTGTTACTATACCTGTAGCAGGAGATTTCCATATATCCCATATTTCAAACATTGCGAATAATTCTACTGCAGAATAACTCTTTTCCGGACAATTTCTATTGTCTAGGTGGCGATATTTAAAGGGAAAAAATAAAAAAAAAACTTCATGAATTATGAAATTTTTTCTGATTATAATTAATTACTGGAGTTTAGAATAGTTTTGTATTCTACTTATTTCCCATCATAAATAAACATTTCGCTTACCACTACCAGAATCGTAAAGTATTTTACTGCTAACAAGTATCCTCATAAGGTCATCGTTCCCCGGAAGAAACAGTACATCAAATCCCATAAATTAGCGCTTCAAAACTTTGCCCTCCCCATCCGGTAAGGGCCACAGTACCCTGACACGATAAGGCCAACACGACCATATATTATTATAACCCCATCCGCTGAGAAAAGTAGTGTGCATGTGTGCGCATGTGAAAAAAAGGATAATTCACCCATGCACGAACGTACACTTTTCCTGGAAAAAAAAAATCCACATGGGTAAACTATTTTTTAGAAAATAACTTAGCTCCGCAATAAAAATCACATCCTGTAATTTGAATCATCGTCATGGAAATTTATATCCCATATAACACAACTTTCTCATGTCTTAGAGAAATTATTTAAACTTAACTAAGCGCTGCTATTCTTTCTGTATCTCAGACGTTATTTTCTAGTCTCATGATAACTGTTTGGGGTCCGATATAACGATCCTGGGGCGGGGGGGGGGGGGGGGGGGGGGTGCGTAATCGAACATGGCTATTCTCATGCTCTGATCTGGATCAAGGGATCCAAGAGACTTGAACTCGGGGCTCACCAAGTCCAAGGTGATTCAATTTATATTTACTGAATATATCACTGTTGCAAGGTCAAATCGCTTGTATCTGCGCCGGCTCTGCCAACGCGGAATCGGAGGAATTTATTTCTGGTGATAGAAATACATTTCTTGATATAGTGTGGTTCGGATCCCACAATAAGCTATAGGTCCCGTTGCTAGGTGACCAACTGGTTCCTAGCCACGTAAAAATATCTAATCCTTCGGGCCAGCCCTAGGAGAACTGTTAATCAGCTCAGTGGTCTGGTAAAACTAAGATATACTTACTTTTACTTGTATCTGCGGACATGAGCTGAGGAGTAAGCGAAACAGTGGTAGCCTTATATTTGGGAATGAATTGCTTACATGAACAAGTTCTTTACTTATAAAAAGTTGGTAGAAGGGAAATAATGTTTAATCCAGAAATTAGTAACAAGGATGATCACGTCTAAAATGGTCAACCGCATTACGGCTCAAATGTTAATAAGAGAGAGAGAAAAAAAAAACTAAAAACTGTCCAGGTATATGCATTTGTCTTCATTTCTGGAATATGTGTTTGTATAAGTATATCTATATCTCATATCTATATATATTATATATATATATGTATATATATATATATATATATATTATAATATATAATATATATAGGTGTGTGTGTGTGTGTGTGTGTGTGAAAGTAAATATACATTACATACATATGATATCATATATATATATATATATAATATGTGTGTGTGTGTGTGTATATATATATATCTATATATATATACTATATAAAATAAATATATATATATATGTGTATATATATATCCAGATATCAACCTCAACACACACACACACACACACACACACACACACACATATATATATGTATGTATGTATACTTTTTTGCGAAATCATAGATGAACCCCTTAAACCTAAAACGTCACAAAAATTAGCTGCTTCATATACATAGAGAAAAGGCTAATCAATTTTGGACAAACACACACTCACTTTTCATGGATAGCAAGTTTTGTCATTTCAGCTCAAATATAATTTTCACACCATCTGTCCGGCACTTTCTATGTCCACTTGCCTCCTACCACCAACTAATTCCTAATTATACACTCTATATGCACCTTTCGTATCAGCCTTCATTCTTCCCCTCGATCATAGCATATCAAAAGACTCTAATCTAACTTGTCTTTATCCTTTTAATAATCTTATAAAGTTATTTTTTTAAACAGTTGTGACATAAAACCAACTGAAAGGGTAAAAATTGTGGCAATACATGAAGGAGGTTTCAAAATGGTTAGGTCAGGTTAAGAAAAGGTTAGACTTTTTTATATATGCTTTGGTTTTGGACATGGAAGACAATACGGAGGTAAATAAAGAGAATGATTCGAAATTCGTAGGAGGGAGGAGGAAAGACAGATCTAAAAATTATTGATGATGTGTGTGACTCATATGAATATTTATATTTATATATACATATATGATTCACACACATCTATACAATAATTTCTAGGTTTATGTCTCCTCCCTTCTCCTACGAATTCCGAATTATACTCCTTGTTCCTCCATGATCAAAACCAAGCCATCAAAACACAGCATTCATATATATATATATATATATATATATATATATATATATATATATATATATATATATATATTATATATTTATATATTATATATATATATATATATATATATATATTTATATATATATATATATATATATATATATATATATATATATATATATATATATAAATCGGGAAAAAACCTACCAGTAAAAGACTGAAATACTGAATGAGCGCAGTCGTCCGGGGGTAGGAATTCCCTTGCCGAGTGAGAGGGCGAGAGAACATCCACTAGAAACACCCATACGCAATTAAATAAAAGAATTCGTTGGTCTGACCGACAGGAAGACATAGGTATACCTGTCAGTGAAGTAACGTCATCAATCACCAGAAGAGAACTACATAACAGTAATGAAGAGACTCCCTCATTCATTATGACCGACGAGATGTATTGATTTCTCTACATCCATTGTCATTCCACGTATGGCTTCGTCCCAGCTTATTTACCTATAATACTAATGATGATGGAAACGGGGAAGAAAGACAAATGCCGCGAGACAAGGGGCCATGGGTTCATAAAAAAAAAAATAAAAAACGAATTTAGTCGTAACACATTCAATTCGCTTCTCCTTCATTCATATCTCGATTGAACATAAATAGGTCCAAGCAGGAACACAAAAATGATGCGCTGGTTATAATCATTTTTCAGTATAATGTTCTCTCTCTCTCTCTCTCTCTCTCTCTCTCTCATCTCTCTTCGCTCTCTCTCTCTCTCTCTCTCTCTCTCTCTCCTGTTTGAGACGTCTGAAAACTAAAACGCTCTTCCCCCAACCCTGTTCTCTTCTCCCAGTTTTGAAATTAAGATAAAAGCTGTCAGGCTAAGTGTAGACTGCCTTGAATACATTGTTGAGAAAGCTCGGCCAGGCATGAAGAACTAGTAATACTGAGGAAGACTAGTGAGCCCTCCTATGCTACTACCCCCTGGGCCGCCAGACCCTCCAACCCCCCTCCCTTCTCTCTCTCTCTCTCCTCCCGTTCTCGTCCTCATCCTCATCTCGTCTCTCTCTCTCTCTCTCCAGGAATTTCTAAATTCTAGAAAGTATTTTTCATGACATTCCTGTTTTATTTGGCACTATTCATTAAGAGTTTAAAAATACGGATACGTTACTAAATATTTGACAATAGGGACAAAGGCACACACAAGGCTAATGCATAAATAGTACTTTAAATATTAAAAATAAAAGTCATACCTACCATGAAACTACACAAAGTAATAACAAGAGGAGCATCATAAGTAAATCCAAATCAAAACAGTAACAAACGGGGAATTAATTTGTGAAAAAACTGTTCATATAAAAAGCTGAATAATAAGAATGTATTTCAAAAGCACAACAACAAAAATAATTACGCATTACTTATCAACTACTCCAGATCTATTCATGTAGTTACGTAACGAGTCTCTCTCTCTCTCTCTCTCTCTCTCTCTCTCTCTCTCTCTCTCTCTCTCTCTCTCTCTCTCTCTCTCTCATTCCAGGGATCCACACGGCTATGATGAATGGCAGTGCATCAAAGGAAACTCCTCCGTCCTCCCACTCAGCAACACAAAACACCTGCATAGTTTTCTTAACCCAAAACTTGAAAATAATAATAATAGATCTGGACTCTCCTCCTTCCTCGACCGCCATCACCTCAACAAACTTCCCAGCCTCCCAACCGACCCTGTGAGATCCCCCGTCTTACTTGCCTTAACGATAATCCCCGTCTAGGCACGCCACCTGTCCCTGGCACACATTCGCAGTGCCATGCAAAATCGAGTACGGACAACTATAAAACTCAAAATCTCAGTAAACACGAAGATGCCCCAGAAAAGCATTTCCCAAGTGTGAAGACCCCTTTGTCAAGTAAAATATAAGGTATGGATTTCGAAAACTAGCAAAAACATCACGCAATTCTATCTGTCTACACTGATGCAGGTGCTGTAGTTCTAATTTCGCTCCTACTGCAGTCTGTTGTCTGCCTTTCGTCTATTCACACATGTAGGGGTAACAATGTATGACAAGTATGCTATCCAGTTTTGGTTCAGTGCTGAGATTAATTCGCCTTACATAAATCTATTTTCCTACATACAATCATTCACTTGAAATTCGTCTCTAGGTTCTATAACAGTTTATAGAGACAAATACAGATCATGGCCGATCTGTCACTAACACTGACGAAGGGCAGGCGCGCACACTAGACAGATATTCATTATCATGACGGGTGATGTTATTACACAGGGATTACAGGGGGGGCGTCCAGAGACATTCACTGATTGTGAACATCCGTAAATGTCAGTGAACTGAAACGTGAAATGTGAAAGTTCGAGACACACTGTCACTGTACTTTTTAGTAACTTCGAGTCGGAAAAAATAGAAGAAACGTACACGGTGAATAAATTCTCACACGCGCACACACACACACACACACACACACACACACACACACACACACATATATATATAATATATATATATATATATATATATATATATATATATATATATATATATATATATATATATATATATAATATCAGCAATAAGTCACCAAAAAAGCACGACAAATATGTACGCAAATAGCCTCATGAAAGGTGAAAAATTAAAGTCCAGGTAACTGGTCTTTAATTTTTCACCTTTCATGCGGCTATTTACACACACACCGCACACACACACACACACACACACGCACACATGCATATATATTGTATATATATATATATATATATATATATATGTATATATTTATATACATATATATATTTATTTGTTTGTATGTATATGTATGTATATAATATAAATATATATATATATATATATATATTATATATATATAATATATATATATATATTATATCAGAATGCTTTAAAAGAAACGCGTATCTACCGACAACACTCCTAACTTAAAACAAAAAAAAAAAAAAAAAAAAAAAAAAAACTTACTGAATAAAGAAAATAAAATAAATGCAACGGCACATTTCAATGTCAAATGTTTACTATGTAACGCGACCTGAACGTAATGTCATGGGATTTATTATATTTGGCATAAACAGGACTGACAATTTTGGTAAGAATTTGCTAAGAAAATTAAGAAAAAATTAAGAAAAAAACGCATGTTAAATAATGGCAAGGTGAGGAGACACAACATAAAAAAGAAAACGAAAATTATTCGGGAGGAAATAAAGCACTGGAAAGCACTACTAGCTAGAAAATAGATCAATGAGAATAACATGTAACAACAATCATAAAAGTAATAAGAGTAATGAAGATACTCAACAATAAACACACAACGGTGCTCTCAATAACAAGACTTTCTTTTTTGAAGATCTACAAGAGCTGATTTTTCAGTTTTTAAGCAACGAAACTACTCAAGTATCATAAATACCATCATTATCTTTTCCATTCTGATGCACCATATCAGCATGCTCATTAAATACAAGCGGTTTCAGTTACCACTATCTCAGCCATCTGGCCACCTTGAAAGAGCACACGATTGCTTCTCCAAGCCTCCCCCCGAGAACATTTTTGGCCACATGCTCAGATAAGACTTCTGTTACCTGTTCAAATATGAGGTGGAAAAAAAAATAAAGTTAATAGAAAAATAATCTAAAGAGTAACTTATGAATGGTTTCGCCACCGATGGTGGCAACGACCTCCAATATAGATGGTATTCATTTTGACGTCTAATGATTTCCTATCTTCTTTTATGTTTCTTCGCTCTCGGTCTACTATAGATGTGATTCATGACAGCTGTCTAAGTTAGTGGCCTAATTCACTGACTAGGTGAACGGAGACATAGTACTAGTTTTGAGAAAAGCGCCTGTTTGTTTGTCCTTACTGTAACCGAGAACCTTCCCTGAAACGAGCGGGACGCCATAATCTCATTATGTTTCCCACACCCAAGTTGCTTCTAGTCACCTGAAATAACCCATACCTAACCCAACCTAACTTAGGGAACATGGAGGAAAAAAAAAAAAAAAAAAAACAAAAAAAAAAAAAAACAAAAAAAAAAAAAAAAAAAAAAAAAAAAAAAAAAAAAAAAAAAAAAACGGTACCAGCCAATCAGCGGCCGCCAAACAAACGTCTCGTAAGCATATGGCTCATCCAAGAATCTACCTAAAGTGAACCAGCTATAGTTTCATCTCGGGAATTTGCTGCCCGGTTCGAGAACCTAAACTGGTTACTCAGTACTGCAAAATGAGCTCCCTTACTTCTTCGCCAGAGAGAGAGAGAGAGAGAGAGAGAGAGAGAGAGAGAGAGAGAGAGAGAGAGAGAGAGAGAGAGAGAGAGAGGAAGTCATCTACTTCATCGGGATGCATAAAGTATCAATTATTAAAAATTCCTATCATTAACTTAACCAGGGATGATAACAACAAAAGAAAAACGTCGCATCATGACGCAAAGGCATTTGCGGGCAGGGTTGCTAGAGCGGATTAAAATTAGGGGGAGTTTAAATATGTAAATATAAAATAAATATGAAATGACCAGGATCATATCATTAAACTTTGCATTTTTAAGTGAAAGGGTAGAGATGGAAAAAATGCATTTTAAATATTTAATAAATTTAAATTTAAATGGTTAGACATTCATGAATACAAATAATTTAAAATAAGATAAATTTCACTGTAGCAGCTGGTGGTGGAATGACGTAAACGAGTCCTCGAATGATTAAGAATGTCAAGCGAGGACGAAGAAATGCACTTTTGTACGAGAGATTAAAGTTCACAACTGCGAGGGCTTAACCTTCTTCCTTTCACTCATCCGCTAAAAAATACAAAGTAAAGGAGAATCAACCACGGGAAAAATCAGAACAAAAGATACAACACTAATAAAAAGTAACTAAAATAAACCAACAAAAATCAACACGAATCAAAATATCAATTACTGCAATCGCATGACTAAAATCTACAATTTTCATATAAATCAATAAAATCTTGAAATCAACGAATCACCGAAAACAGCAATTAACTATACACGAAAATCACCTTACGTAAATATTTACTTAAATCAACACTAAATCACAAAAGCTCTCAAATTATCATTAAAACAAATAGCAAAATCAACGAGTAGTCAAATACTTAAGAAATAAATTTATAGACTGCATTGAAATCATAGGTTCAATCTAGCAAGAATTTAATAAATTAAAATACTTGAAACAATTTTCAAAACACTGGCATATAGAATATGTAACGCAAGAACAAGCATTAAAGCCCCTTATGCTTACCCTGTTGCGATAACAGTTCTGGCGAGTGTGGAAAAAATAATTCAATAGACGATCATCGCTAAGCAGCGTCCGGATCCCATCCTCGATGAATTAGTGTGTAATTATGTCCATGATGGAGAAAAAATCCATAGTAATTAATGCAGCACTAAATCCAGTAGTAATCCAGGACGGAGTCATAAATCCAGCGTGAGTATATAAATCCTTAAATCCACTTGAAAAAATGAGAGAGAGAAAGTGAGCCGCTCCTCGTCACTCCCGTGTAAGGTTATGCTGAAGACTGCTTAACTGTGTGAAAAAACTTCACAAAGGCTTTAGCGGCAGGCAGATATAACTACTGTAAAGTAGTTATTATTTAAAAGCAAAGGGGCAATTAGCGACACTTCTGTATGCCAAATGTATAAATACTGAACTATTCAAATTAATAATTTGAAGTTTTTGCAATCTGCCCCCCGCGGATTTAAATTTAAATTTCTATACAAGACCAGATTGAGCTAGCTGCTTATTCTTCTCAGAACAAATCAAGGCAGCCCCCCGTTGAATTCTTGCAATATTGTCATTAGAAACAACATTAGAATCACTCTGAGGTACAAGATTTGAATCTAACTGATCAATATGAGAATCACTTAACCCATCACCTTTAACCAAAAGAATAACAGACGATATATCCCTAAAGACAACACTTTTATTACCCTTGACCAATTGTACTTGAACAGCCTCACCAAGAGAATTATAAATAACATCAAGAACTCTAGCTAAAGAGTAATTGGGAGCCTTAACCATTGAATCCTTTATCAAAACTATGTCACCTTTTGAGATTTTAACGTGCTCTCTAGGGTAATATTTATCTCTGTATTTAGTTGCCTGATCTTGCAATCCAAATAAAAATTCATTGTGATAACTATTACGCAATTTCTCTTTAATATGAATTAAACGCTGAAAGTCCTTACCCAAATCAGAAGAGTCATAATCATCAAGTTGACCTTCGTGATATATACATTCCATAACCTGTGTATCATATCCAAACTTCAAAAACTCTGGTGACAGCACCTGAAAATCATCATTCACATTCTGCTCCCTCAATGCGCCAAGTTCAGAAATGGGTTTCTTATTAGCGTAACATATGCATTGTTTAATTACATGAGAAAATTCCAGAAAATCCAGAATATTATTATGGATTGCTCCCTGTATTAACTTTCTTACCAGACCAACTCCGGACTCTATGATACCTCCAATACCACGATTCAGAGAACCACGAGGATACTGTGAAAATTCAGTGACATCGACACCCCTCTGATTGAAGAATTCCTGCACCTCACTTGCTTTCAGACATTCCTCAATCCATGTGAATGCACCACCAAGATTTGAGCCAGAATCTGAAAATACTTTGTTAGGCAAACCATAGCTGTAAACATGATTTTGAAAAGCCAATAAAAATCCTTTAGAATCAGCTGAAGTCACTATTTCAACATTAATCATGTTAGACCAAATACATTTAAAGATTACCCCATAGGTTTTAACTTTGTCACTTCCATACCTTGTGAAATATGGCCCAAAGTAATCAATGAAAATACAGAAAAGAAAAAAACCTCTTTATGGGATTCACATTCCATTCTCTATAGTCATTAGCATTAACTTTAACTGGTCTACTATTAAAACGTTTACAGTGGTAACATTCATTCACAACCTTCTTAACTGTTGAAAATCCCTTAAGCAGAAAAAATGCCGGTTTCAATTTATGTAACACATAGTAAGTACCTGAGTGATTAAACTTCAAGTGAGTGTCCATTATCAGTATTCTACCGAAATCACTTTTATTACTAATGAGTATTGGAGTTCTCGACATCATACCTTTAGACATCTTTCCCATCTTACATTTTACTCTAAGAATACCATCAGAGTCACAAAATACATTCATTCTACTAACTAGCTCAGGAATAGACTTTTTTGCTTTCAGTTTTGAAGTGAAAAAATCATGTAAATCTGGAAAGCAATTCTGTTGATCAAGCTTTAGCAAATCATTACTGCATTTTTGGTAGCTTGCATCTAATAAGGCAATTGACTGCTGGCTCTTAGAATTTATTCTTAATCTTATATTGTTTATGAAAAGCTTAACTTTCATTAGTACTTTAACCGCTTTGTTAAGTGAAGAATACTTAGTTATATCAACAACTGTACCAACTGACATATCTTCAACACTTGCCTTATTTAAAACCAGCTTGGGTATATCCACATCATTAATCATGCCTGGATTAGGAATTACAAGCCATTCCAGTAAACTTAAATCTTCCCGTAACATCTCTGGTCCGGTCAAGTAACAAGAGTTTCTCAATTTTGAGAAAGATACTAATCTAGTAGTGAAATCTGCAGCATTTTCATTTGATCCTACATGAGCTAACTTCACCGAGTGTATAGACTTACAGAGGTCGACAATATTTGTGATTCTATTATTCACATATACACTTCTCTTTTGAAGCTTTGTTCTCAAGTTCTCATAATCAGCTAGCCAACTTAAGGCAATCGTAGAATCTGAAAACAACATTATGTCATTAACTGCAATAGGCACAATACAAGAAGTGAGCATTTTATACAGCTCAAAAGCCCTTTGCAATGCATACTCTACTGCAGTGAGTTCGAGTACAGGCATAGTTCGCCCTTGCAGATTTTTATTCAGAATCTTGTTATGGGCAGATACGAAGGATACCAACTTTGAATCTCTCTCCTGCAAGTAAATAACACATCCAATAAAGTTTTTACTCGCATCACTCATTACAATTATACCAAAAGTAGACTTTCTGCTACCCATATATCTTGGTATCTCTAGCCTTTCACCATTATTGAATTGTGAAGCTATGTTTCTCCATTCATTTAGCTGAGAACTATGAAGAGTAGTATCCCATTTATTTACATAATCCGACTGTAATTGCCTGAGGAAAATCTTACATCTGTTTAAAACAGGCAAGTTAGCATTATTCAAATCAAATATACTCATTACTGTACTCAAAATCTGCCTAGGAGTATCAGCTTCAACATTTAATTTTACACATGTGGCCTTTAGTACATCATTATATCTGTCCCAGCACATGCCAAGAATTTTAACCTCTTGTGGAGTCTCTGTGCCAACTTTAGTCAATCTCATACTGAAATTGAGAATAATTAGTAACATACTGCTGCAATGGAAATTTATGCTGCTCAAATATTGTACTGGCTTCCCTGTGAACCATTTCAACTTCATCTTCATCTGCGCAGCCAATCAGAAAATTATCAACATAACTGCCTTGGTAGATTCTTTTTTTCAATTCATGAATTTCTTCAGCATCACCATCTGTCTCCAATATTAGCATATTATAAAGACTGCACTGCAACAGATATGGAGAAACAGACATCCCAAATATTACTCGCTTTGAGCGATATACAACTGGTGTAAAATCTCTGGATTCAACATCCTTAAACCAATAAAAGAGAAATTTTGAGGAATTCTCATCATCAATGGCCAATCTGTGAAAGGCTTTTGAAATATCAAATCCAAATACAAACTTGTCAAACCTCATCATGGTCAATGCATCACTTATTTTAAAATTCTTGTTGTAACCTGGGTGAATACATTGATTCAGACTAATGCCTTTACTACCATCAGGTTTCTTTTCTGCAAGATTCGCCATGTAAATAACTCTCACTTTCGTAGTATCTCTTTCTTCTCTAATTACAGGACTGTGGCTAATGAAGAAATATTTTGGAAATTTCCTTTTATATTCTTCAAAATCTTCAACTTTCTCAATGATTCCCAAATCAATTTGTGACTGGAAAACTTCATCAACTCGCTTTAGAACATTACTGTTCATGTATTTCTTCTTCAGACTGCACAGAACTTTGAAAGCAAGTCTCTCATTTGATCCAAGAAGATCTTTATATCTAGTCAACCAAGGAATTGGTACAACATAATATCTTTCAGAATCTCTGGAAATGTTGCGTAAAATAAAATCCGTCACTTCCTGCTCAGTTTCATTAGTAACACATTCAATAGAATTCTCTTCTTCCATATTTATGAATATTTTACAATTGTGATCCAACTGAGAATAATCCACAACCTTTGCTATATCTGGCATGCTTTCAAAATTACATATTCCATCAAGTGTTGGCACTTCATAGTCAAATCCATCAGAATCAATCTCCATAGTGCCAATGTATGAAGTAGTAGATTCTATTTCTTCAGAAATCTTCCTATTAGACATCAAAGATGTATCTACTACATCGGAAAGATTCTTTATCCAGTCAGAAATAGAACCAATCAATATTAGTTTATCATCAATTCTGTAAAAAGAAGTCAGTCTGTCTTTTTGACCTAGTACTCCACTCTCCATGCTCATCACACAATGCCAATCCTTTGCACCTATCAGTAGCTTTATATCATCAATGTCATGAATTCTGTTTACACAATTGAATTTATCATAAGCAACCTCTTTACCACTCTGCCTTAGCAGTTCTATTAATTTAGACATATGAGGAGCTTTCATCAGAATTTTAATCTTAGGAACACAAATGCAAGTAATTTCATAACTTACATCACCAATCTTAAAAGGAAAACTCACTGACTTGGTACAAATCTTTTGATTAGTATTAATCCCCTTGATAATCAAATGTATCTTAGGATCTACTACCTTTAAGTTCAAGAAATCTGCTAAACTTTCCTCAATAAAGGAATTCTGGCTACCTGAATCCAAAACTGTATCCACTTTTACACGATCATGTTCAGTTGTCACTGTTAGTAATGGTAATAAAGAATCAACAATATCCAAATGACTGGATGCTGTAACAGTTGATGGAATTTCATTAACACTCTCGACAACATTAACCACCTTTGTGGTAGTTTGTTTACTATTACTAGAATCTGTTGGCTTTGAGCTACACAAAAAACTCCAGTGTTTACCCTTTTTGCATTTGAAGCATACACCTGATGTTTGAAATCTGCACCCATTACTATTATGACCTGCTTTTAAGCATTTAAAGCACTTGTGCAATTCTTTCAATCGCTTTATTTTATCAGATACTTCCAAATACTTTGTACAACTGGCAATTTTGTGATCTTTAGCATTACAAAGCATACATGTACTCCTTGTTAAACTAGTATTCAAACTAGTAGCCAATACTGCGGTCTTACATGGACTTCCTTTACTAGTGTTTAATTGAGCGTTATATCTGCTGCAAGCTTCCAAAAATTTACCAGTGACATCATCTAAAGTAGGATAAGACTTATTTGTGATCGCAACTATGATATCTTGAAATTTAGTAGGCAGTGAAGACCACACAAAATAAAGCATAACAGTGTCCAAATCAATAGCATTATCTTTCACTGCATCAATCAGCTTCTTAATACGAGCATAAAAAATATATGGATCATCCTTGTCCCAAACAAACCTCAAGTCAGTTAACTCTTTAATGAGGACAAACTTCTGAGGCATTTCATCAGCAAATGCTGCGATCAAAATTTGTTTAGCCTGACCAAAAGTTTGCTGGGACACATTTATGGAACTAATCATAGCCTTTGCTCTACTATGACATTGCTGCTCAAGTAAATTATACCTCTCGACTTCATTTAAATGATACGGAGCAGTCAAGTGTTCAAAAACTTCAAAGAATCGCTTGCATGTAAATTTATCTTCCTTAGAATCTGCATAATACTGAGGCAAATTCAACTTGGGCAAATCAATTCTAGTTCTGCAAGGAGTTTTATTATCAATCTGTAAGGAGAGATTATCAAGTCTAGACTGCATTTTGTTTGACAGTAATTTAATTTTACGATAATATTCCTCACATTCAGAATCCTGTCTATCCAAATCCTCCTGCGGCACTAAGGAGTCCAGTCTAACTTTACTCAAAATCAAATCATCTAAGCTCTGCAATCTTTGACTGTGCTCACTCAGAAAACTCAACTCTGTTTGCAATTCAGCTTTATCCAAAGAATCAACAGCATTACACAATTTAGTATACAATACACTAACCTTACGACGTATAGTAGTACGTTCACGCTTTTCAGATTCCGCCATCTTTAACTAACAGACAACACACCACACATAAATAAACTTTCAAATAAAAACTAACACGTATAACGCGAGAGGAGGGAGACCCGGACACCGCCCAACTAGACACGACCAACATTCCACACCAGTGCTTAAAAATATGAATCCAAAAGTTCGAAGGACCAAGCGGATAAAATTAGGGGGAGTTTAAATATGTAAATATAAAATAAATATGAAATGACCAGGATCATATCATTAAACTTTGCATTTTTAAGTGAAAGGGTAGAGATGGAAAAAATGCATTTTAAATATTTAATAAATTTAAATTTAAATGGTTAGACATTCAGGTATTATTTTAGTTTCAACCATTATGGGAAATCTATTATATTAATATTTTTCCCGAGTAAAGCACGTGATAACAAAACACTTCTTCTCAATACATTATTGTCGCTAATGCATACTTACAGAGAAAAAAAAAAGATTAAGTTTTTACCTCGAATTTTTCCTAAGTCGGGAGAGATGTTTCCTCTACGGTAATGTTTACTTTTAATGAGCCCTCTAACTTACTTTCTTACGCAAACAAAAGCAGTTCCAGTTACTCATTATTGGCTGAGAGGTGTGACATCGTTATGACGTCATGGGTTTCATAACCAATTACGAATGACTTGAGTCGAAAACTAAGTTTCACTAGCATTTCAGCGGAGTAATAAAGTTACCTGTCTAGTGTCCACTGGTATCCTTGTTTGACTGAATACTCGAATAATGAAGCAAAAAACGGCATTTTGTCTTCCTGTACCAATGGCAGAGGTAGTGGCTGGCCCTTCTGGCATTAATTTTGACAGACCTTCGATTTCCTACCGATTGTTTGCAGTGCAATGTGGTCGTCGGGTACCTGGCCACTTCCTACTTTAAGTTGCATGTCAGGGAACCTTGCAACGGCTTCACGTTTTCCCTCAAAACAGCAGCACATTTTTATCAACCAACAGTTTAAGGTAAGCTTCATTAATTTATAGAGTATATTATAATGGTGGTAGTATAACGATGTATACAGCAGTACCATCACTTTGGATTTGGTTTGATGGATGTTAGGTAGTGGCCTTAAGGGGGGGTCGCCCCCCGCTAGGCCTAGGTAGGGGTACAGGGCCCTAGGTAAGGTTAGGTGGTTGTATTAGGTTCGGTAGTGCCCGAAAATCACTGTGGCCTTAAGGGGGGTCGCAGGGGGGCGGAGCCCCCCCGCTAGGCCTAGGTAGGGGTACAGGGCCCTAGGTAAGGTTAGGTGGTTGTATTAGGTTCGGTAGTGCCCCGAAAATCACTGTGGCCTTAAGGGCTCCGCCCCCCCGCTAGGCCTAGGTAGGGGTACAGGGCCCTAGGTAAGGTTAGGTGGGTTTGTTAGGTTCTGTGGTGCCCTGAAAATTACTGTGGCTTTAAGGGGGGGTCGCTGGGGGGCCCTACCCCCCTCCCCCCGGTAGGCCTAGTTAGGGGTATGGGGGAGGGGTGCTGGAACATTAATTATTCATTTATTGCAAATATCATTCAATGCCCCAACACCCTCCCCCCCCTTCCCCCACCCAAAACCCCGGTTCCCAAAGGGTGTCCCCCATAATTGGTGGGATGAACTAGGGTATACATAGTAAATCTCTAAATCGGTTGGTTTGCAGTCAAAATAAACGTTAAATTCATTGAAACCACACTATTTCTGATGCAACAAATATATTTTTATTGCATTTTTCCAAATTTGGCTGAAACTAAAAATTTACCGACATTCATGAATACAAATAATTTAAAATAAGATAAATTTCACTGTAGCAGCTGGTGGTGGAATGACGTAAACGAGTCCTTGAATGATTAAGAATGTCAAGCGAGGACGAAGAAATGCACTTTTGTACGAGAGATTAAGGTTCACAACTGCGAGGGCTTAACCTTCTTCCTTTCACTCATCCGCTAAAAAATACAAAGTAAAGGAGAATCAACCACGGGAAAAATCAGAACAAAAGATACAACACTAATAAAAAGTAACTAAAATAAACCAACAAAAATCAACACGAATCAAAATATCAATTACTGCAATCGCATGACTAAAATCTACAATTTTCATATAAATCAATAAAATCTTGAAATCAACGAATCACCGAAAACAGCAATTAACTATACACGAAAATCACCTTACGTAAATATTTACTTAAATCAACACTAAATCACAAAAGCTCTCAAATTATCATTAAAACAAATAGCAAAATCAACGAGTAGTCAAATACTTAAGAAATAAATTTATAGACTGCATTGAAATCATAGGTTCAATCTAGCAAGAATTTAATAAATTAAAATACTTGAAACAATTTTCAAAACACTGGCATATAGAATATGTAACGCAAGAACAAGCATTAAAGCCCCTTATGCTTACCCTGTTGCGATAACAGTTCTGGCGAGTGTGGAAAAAATAATTCAATAGACGATCATCGCTAAGCAGCGTCCGGATCCCATCCTCGATGAATTAGTGTGTAATTATGTCCATGATGGAGAAAAAATCCATAGTAATTAATGCAGCACTAAATCCAGTAGTAATCCAGGACGGAGTCATAAATCCAGCGTGAGTATATAAATCCTTAAATCCACTTGAAAAAATGTGAGAGAGAAAGTGAGCCGCTCCTCGTCACTCCCGTGTAAGGTTATGCTGAAGACTGCTTAACTGTGTGAAAAAACTTCACAAAGGCTTTAGCGGCAGGCAGATATAACTACTGTAAAGTAGTTATTATTTAAAAGCAAAGGGGCAATTAGCGACACTTCTGTATGCCAAATGTATAAATACTGAACTATTCAATTAATAATTTGAAGTTTTTGCAATGCTAGATTCGTGCATATATATATATATATATATATATATATATATATATATATATATATATATATATATATATATATATATATATATGTATGTATATATTTATATATATATCAATCATACAATTTTTCTCCGTAGAGATACGTAGTTCTGCTGGAAGGCGTTACCCTTTAGGTTTTGATCAAAACGATGAGATTGCTAACCTTACACCGTACCCACAGATGTTCCCTCAGCGGCGTGGTTGGTATGATATTAACGTCCCACCTCGGTGGTCGCGGGTTCGATTCTCGACCATTCCATTGAGGAGTGAGAGATGTGTATTTCTCGTGATAGAAGTTCACTCTCGACGTGGTTCGGAAGTCACGTAAAGCCGTTGGTCCCGTTGCTGAATAACCACTGGTTCCATGCAACGTAAAAGTACCACAGAAAACAAAACCACAGATGTTCGTAGAGCTTGTACCAACTCCTGACTAGACTCATCTCTAATCAACTTAACTCATCGGAAAAACCAAAGGTATAGCGAACGTCTGGAGTACATATGCAGTGTTTGCGAAATCCTGTTGTTCAGTGGAGACTATTGAAGAGTCTTCTCAGACAATAAGCAATATCCTCTAAGAAACTATAGAAGAATCTGTCCCCTACAAAAGAAATGTTTTCTGTACTTCACATGAGTCGCTCTTGTTCTCTCTCTCCTGGTATTTCGCCTTATAGATGGCAGTAGGTCCTCCTTATCGACTGTACACTTGTATTTCCCTTAATTCCTCTTAAAACGTAGCATGAAACCATTTCAACCTGAAGAGAAGCGAGGGAACATTTCAGGCATTAAAACACATGAAATAATACGCACTTTAAATCCGCCAATACAACCAATATATTCTGACTCATTACGCTTTTCAGAAGGTGCAGCCTTTGAGAAATGGAAAATTTTGTTTATCAAATATTCGTTGTAATGGGAAAACAGTCAGTCGATTTATTAGCTTCAATTCAGAAAAACTAGACTTAAGGAACATTAAAACTCCACCCAAACTTAGCGAGAGCCGATGTGTTTTTATTTTCAGCAAAACTGAAATTTTTTGAGAGAAATACTGAAGGTGCAATTACTCCTTCCAAACTAAGCGAAACATCTGATTTAAACGAAATGCCCTTTAATGACATTTTCAGGCAAATTAAAATAAAATGAACTAAAAGATTTGTGGCTAAGCATTCTATCCATTTTGAGTTAAAATTATTTTCAAAAGAAAGTCAAAGTTCAGCTGTGTTACCATTAGGATACTTAACAGAAGAAAGGATTTGCAACATGCAAGTGACTCTTAGCCTAGCCGAAGCTAAAGCTTCAGCAACACGAAATTCCAGCTAAGCCTTATCACATTTTGAAAATTAAAACCATACCGAAAATGAATCAAGAAATAAGAAAGAACGAAACTCAGAAGCGGAACGTTACGTTATCTCGCAGATAATGAATGCAAATAAAGGTTTTAAATATATTAGGCTTATATAACAATGTTTCTAAAAAATTTATATAACGTATCTTAATAGTTTTTTAAATATACGGACATCAAATTGTTAATGTATACTTTGAGATGATTATTCATGATAAATACATTTACACAAATATACATATATATACATATACATACATACATATATATATATATATATATATATATATATATATATATATATATAAAATGTATAAAGTATATATATACACATATATAAATGTTATATATATATATATATATATAGTATATATATATATAATATATATATATATATATATATTTCGCCAATGTAACTACCTCTATCATTCACTACTTCAGAAGAGTGGGAGTCAGTCCACCGAAATATAGTCCTTAATTAACTTTACTTTTAAACCAGAGTGTTTTAATGGCCATTTTATACTTGAGACGTATCCTGTTTTAACAGAAGAATTTTACCCACACACACACACACACACATATATATATATATATGTATATATATATATTATATATATATATATATATATATATATATATATATATATATTAATTATATAATGAATGAGAGAGAAGTCATAATTTAGCATGAAAACATGAATTTTAAAAAAAATTGATCCTTTTTTTAAAACATTTATAATATTTTAAATCGGAAATAATAAAAACAAAGTTTTCTGCTTAACTACAGTTATGTTTTTGGCTTTTCTATTCTCACTGACTCACGTAATCTATCATTCTCACTTATTCATTATCTCTGCACAAGTTAAATAAGCTATTAACATTCTATATTGCTGACATCAACAAACTTTGCTTTGTTTATGTAATAGTTTGAAAAGTCTTTTGTAATGTTTTCAAATACACGCTATACACGAATTAATAATGCAACTCCTGCAGATAGAAAAAAAAAAACCGTTTTTCAAATCACATCTCTTCCCTTAAACAAGATATTATCTAGATCTTCCGCCCATGCGTTAACTGATATTTCATTTCACCCGTAGGTATATCAAACATTCATAAATAAATGTCGGTAGCCTTGTGTCCACTGACCTTTAGTCCACTTATTCATTATCTCTGCACAAGTTAAATAAGCTATTAACATTCTATATTGCTGACATCAACAAACTTTGCTTTATGTAATAGTTTGAAAAGTCTTTTGTAATGTTTTCAAATACACGCTATACACGAATTAATAATGCAACTCCTGCAGATAGAAAAAAACCGTTTTTCAAATCACATCTCTTCCCTTAAACAAGATATTATCTAGATCTTCCGCCCATGCGTTAACTGATATTTCATTTCACCCGTAGGTATATCAAACATTCATAAATAAATGTCGGTAGCCTTGTGTCCACTGACCTTTAGTCCAGACAGGTCACTCCAATTTACAAAATCCGAAAAGTATTATAATATGAGATAGATTAAAATGAAAAAAAAAAAACTATTCAAAGGATATGCACTTTAGACTCAAATAATACAGATCGTGCGAAAGAAAGAGATGAAGGAATCTACGAAACAATTACTGTATTTAGATGATGAAAATTACGATAAAAATAAGCGGTAGATACACAAGACTTATCAAATCAATTTAAGCAAAGTATCGTGGCAATGCAATGAGGCCCAGGCACTGACATGCATACCTGTGCCATCCAGAAGCCACAGGCACTCAGTCTGAGAGTGAAATTTTCATTGGACATCCGATGCTAATGTATCCCAAATATTTGTTAAGCGTAGGATTTTCCTCACTCATACCGAGAACGAAAAAAAAAAAAAAAAAAAAAAAACTGACATACCTTACCTCGTATTCTCCAGGTATTCTATTATATCAATGCAGAATACATATAACCCGTTCGCTATCCTGTGACACATCAGACATATCTAGCTCTTCCCACTAAATGAACCAAAAGAATATTGGGAAGGAAACTGAGTACATATGTTTATTATAAATCCTAATAATAAAGTAAAATGTAAGGTTCACCTAAAACCAATCTGAAGAAGTCTGGTGGATGTAGTTAAATCTAAAAGGGCCTCAACTTTATCTAATTGTTTCCTAGTTGCATGGGAGCTGTTGGGAAACATCTTGATTCAAATTACGGTATTTAAGCGAGCGTTTAAAGATTTATCTGTCAAATTCTCCATCTGTAGCATATGCACAAATCGACCCATAAATAATTTCTTATATATGTTACGCTAACGACACAAGAGTAACCAAACATAAGGAAAAATATAAAACTTTCTGGTAATAAAACTTCTCAAAGACCCACACTGAGGAAAGAAGAAGAAGAAGAAGAAGAAGAAGAAGAAGAAGCTGGGAATAATGCCATAAAAACTAAAACGCTGGGTAATGGGTTGGTATGGGCTGTGATGGTACGGGTTTGGGAGGGAGCGGTTTATCTACTTCATCTTTAGAGCCCAAAGTGGGAGTTTTAGGTTTAACTGGGGGAAGGCCAAGCGACCCTGAGCTCTATCCGTCTAGGATAAGTGGAGAAACTGTACCATAATAAACAAAAGAGGAACGTACCTCTGGTTATAATTAAAGAAGCAGATACAAGGTCGTAAGGGTGAGAGAAGATGAAGAAGGAGAAAAAGGCAAAAGAAGAAGGAGAATTTTAAGAATTATAGAATTTGTTAATAATAATAATAATAATAATAATAATAAAAGCCGAATAAAAAAGGCAAATAAAGTGATGAAAACAAAATTAACTGTTCAACATTAAAAGATAAATGAGCAAAATAAAAAAAGAAACCATGACTGTTTGAATAAATGTTTTTAAAAACATTTTTTAATGGTAGCTCGAAAAATATTTTAATTTTTACATGTAACTGCGATAGCTAGAAAAGGAAACTATTCAGACGTGCAACTTTCCACTTTGTCTTTGGTAGAAAAAAACATCAGAAGACAGAATCCCGGGAGCGAATATCAATGCCAACATTCCCAAAACTGTCGAATTGCACATCGTCATCAGACCGCCTCCATAACTATGGTATCTTGAAGAGTCATAACTATCGTACTTTAAAGAACCCCTGACTATCGTGTGTTGAGGCCCCCAAACTATCGTGCCTAAAAGCATAAAATACTCCATTACATGTAAGTGTTTATAATATATACATAACCGGTTGCAGGAGCATCCTTTTAACTCCTCTCCCCACCTATCACCGGCCCCACGACCCCGAGCGCTGCTCATCAGTTGCGGAATATCCTGGCGTTCATCAGAGCACTTGGGGTTGCCTCAAGTGCCTATCGGAACGAGCCAGTAAACCGAGCAGGCTGTTTATTGACGAGAGATAACAACAGCTCCTCACACCTCGCCGAGATGAAGAGAGGAAGTAAAAGTCAAAACAAATTATTCCAAGACAAAGGCACCATTTTCTTTATGACTAATCAGCGTCTGACGCTTTCGACATCGACGATTTTCTTCTTCTTTTTTTCCTCTGTATGGCTTGTCAATGACGTCCTAAGAGAAGGGAAATGCTTTTTACATTACACTTAGATTGCTGTTAAGCACCAAAGCTGTTTCACAAGAGGGAGGAAGGATTCTTTCATAAAAGCGTATAATGTGATAAATAATTTTTCTCATTTCCTTATTATTATTCTTTGTAGTAGTAGTATTAGTATTAGTAGGAGAAGTAGTACATAAAATGTACCTCGCATTTCTAAGTGAAGCACGAACAATTATGTATCTTAGAGATACATTTTCCTTTTTCTGTGTAACCTCTTATATCAACAACAAAATGGGGGAAAAAATATTGAAATATGCACTTATTAAACCAAGTTCATCAGGTAATCTTCTCAAGCAAAGGAGAAAACTTCAGAGTACAACATTATTACTGAGCTAAAACCAAAACCTTAATAAAAACGCATTTGGTTTCTCAACAAACGATTTATACTGCTATGTATAAATAACGAGGCTTTACGCTGAAAATTTTTAATGAAAGGAAATAAGTTTAATAGCTCATTCAACAGACACTTTTTTTTCCAGTTAACCGGATACAAATTTATATATACCTCTGAAAACTATATATTTTAATCAACAAACTTTCACAAAGTTTCGGCGATTTCATACGAAATAAAAATTACTTTTAAAGGTCAAATCTTTCACAGTAGTTTACCTTACAAAAAATAAAACCGGAGAATTATTTTTAAGGTAATTGTCCAAATAAACATCCATTCAACAGCAAACATGCATTCGATTATATAAAAGAAGTGTATACCATCTACAAACGAATTCTGAATTCAGCTATATCATTCATATGGGTTCAAACATTCTCTACTATCGCTACTATAACAAAATTTGACTTTCCACGTACTGCAGTCGGCGTCTCTGTTTCTGTGTGACCTTTTCAATCTCAATCTCTCTTGCTAATGAAACTTTTATAACTCCTCTGGCTAAGCTTATTCTAAACTTTCTTGGGTTTAAAACTTCCCGGTTTCAATAGATAACTCGTCTCCAGTGCTAACACGCGATGAACGGTTCATCTGAATATTCACGTGGAACACTCCGCCACCTGCTTCAAATTTCATTGCTTCCTCTATTTAATTACCCGTGGTGTTTCACTCTAACATCTCTTTATTTAAAGGTTAAAATCAAATGATTACAATAAGTATGTATAATGTGAATAACCGAACCTTTGCTATGACGATGATCCGATTATAATTTTCCCCGAATGTGCAGGATTATCGAGGTAAGCTGGAGAATTTGACTCAACTGACAACTAAACCCCTACCAAAAGCTTGCCATTGCACCCTAGTTGGCTTAGTCGTGTTAATGATATAACTACGCCTAGTACTTGAATTTCTGTATACCGATTTGATTTTGCGTTTATATAGATTTTTAGGCATACACGCCAAGCACTGGGGCAACTAAGGCCATTCAGCGTGAAACGGAAATTGACAAAGAAAAGGTTTAAAAGGTGTAACAAGAAGAAAAAACTTCAGTTGCAACATGAATCAACTGTTAGGAG
>NC_087200.1:163996964-164001964 GCF_015104395.2 Macrobrachium nipponense
CTCCTTGTATCTCTTCTTGATTAAGGTCCAGCCAGTCATACCCAATCCAGAGTCCCACAATCCGTTCAATTCTCCTCTTCTCCATACTACTGTCAAGTTCAACATTCTCAAAACAAAGAAATGGCAATTTTCCATGAATCTCATCGCCTAAATCTTTTATCATGTTTCAGCACTGACTCTGAAAGTGTCCAGATCACTTCAGACCTTTCCAAATGATCTGATACATTTCTAAGAAGGTCAGATTATACTTACTTGATCTATCCTTGCTTGAAACGATGCTCATATGCTTGGGCACTTTGTTTGTTCCCTCCGCCACCTCTACTGGATCTATTCAAATGAAATTCATCTGATCAATGACACTGCCATTATCTCCTCTCTTGAGCCTAATTATGTCCATTGCGCATTTGCTTTAAGATCTTTGTTCTATTAACAATAAATGAGCATTTACTATATTAAGAGGAATGAGAGCATTTCATCTCATTGACCTTTTAACAGCTATCAGCCTACCATTTCCCTATTACCTCGTGTTAATCATGAATTTCCCAAATTACTCACTTTATCAAATGGTTCCTTCTTCCTTTCCTTACGTCTATTTTTCTCCTTTTTCTACTTGGTTACCGATTGCTTTTCCCTTCAACATTCGTATCACGGAAAATCGAATTTCCCCAGAAAAGATTTGGAAGTCTCTTAACAACTTTATAACATTTTTGTGAGAATGGCATCTGATAAAAACAAAAACAAAGGAACTATTAACAGAATCACAAAAGAAATACAGATGCAATGATTTCTAATGATGAACTTTCAGCTAGCCTACAACCGCTTTTTGCACGAGGTGACTCAAGTGGATGGGATGAAAAACCATTTAAAAACTATTCTATGACTTAAACAGACTGAAATGGTCATCGACGCCAACATAAAAAAGTTAAGGACAAAGTATTGGCAAAGGTATGCGAAAGAGCACAATAAAGACGTGAAATTATGATAAGGACAATGATGATCTCCGTCAATAGGTTCCAAAAAAATTTCTGACAATTGAAATTTCGATAGGAAAAAAAATAAATAATACCGTCCCTCTAGTGTGCTTGTCATTTGAGCTACGACAATCATCAACGCAGTTCAAGGAAGGGTGTTCTTGCCGAGCAGCAGCGTCAGCAGCAAGAGCGTCAGCAGCAGCAGCAGGGCAAACCAACCAAGAGTGGAGATTCTTGCACAAGGCTGCCGAGCTGGAAGAAGAAGAGGTGACAACAAAGAAAAGAGAATGAGGACGACAAAAGAAAAGGATGAGAAGGAGCCAGTAGGAGGGGGTTGGTAGACGTCCATCCAATGCCAGTGTCCTTCCTCCTCCTCCTCCCTCTGCAGATTTAGAGAAAGGAAGAGCTTCGGATACAACAAACTCCTGCAGAAGCACCATCCCGCTAATCTCTCGGGGATCGGCGAAGAAACTTCGCCAACTCGCTAATTAGCTTGGAAGGCCAACTTAAACAATTATAAAGTTTCCCCCTTGAGAGAGAGAGAGAGAGAGAGAGAGAGAGAGAGAGAGAGAGAGGAGAGAGAGAGACTCAATATCTCTGATTCAGACGCCACTCGAGATTGATGGAGTTTCTACAGATTTGGCAAGACAAGAGTAAACGCATCAATAGGGCAGCTGGGGTCTTTGAAAACTTTGGTTGCACAAAGAGAGCAAGAGGGGAGAAGTTGAGCCTAACTGATGAAGTTGTTCATTTGGCAAAGGATTCATGGATATAAAGTCAAGCATCGCTGGTTTTCTTAAAAGCCCTCTTCCCCCGATAACACCTTTTTGCAAATGTTTCGACGCTACACGAAATCCTATGCATCCAGCGTAGCTCATATCAGGCCATTTACAATAAAAAATAATTTTATCATTTTCACATACCTCGCCAACATTTTGCATACACAGATCTTCAATAACTAGGTTAACAAATCACACATTTAAACAAAGCTACAGAAATTTTCGAACTATCTATGAACTTTATAGGACTTTAAATTTATTTAGAAAATGCTTTTATCAACATTAATTATATCAAGTGTACTGAAAATATAGGCCGCACTTCAGTACACTGAAATAATAAACACTAACTATCAACGAACTGTACAATGTGAGAGAGAGAGAGAGAGAGAGAGAGAGAGAGAGAGAGAGAGAGAGAGAGAGAGAGAGAGAGAGAGAGAGAGAGAGATTTACTAAATGCAAATAAAACGCAAAACTTCAGACGTACCGCATTCCAATATGAACTTCAACGAAGCGTTCACAGACAACCTAGACAAACACACAAACACCCACACGCACAAACACACACACACACACATACAAACACACACATATATATATGTATGTATGTATGTATGTATGTATGTATGTATGTATGTATGTATGTATGTATATATATATATATATATATATTATATATATATATATATATATATATATATATATATATATATATATATATATATATAAAACACTTGATTTCGATTACTAAACTCTACCCATAGTTACAATGAAATGGCGTAAGGAATCAAGGATATTCCCCTTCTTACGCTAGTTATTATTATTATTATTATTATTATTATTACTATTATTAATAAGCCGAGTTCACCGCTGAGTGCCCAACAACACTGGGATCTAAAAAATTAATCTTCTGCAGCAGGACTCCGTATTATCAGCTTCTAATATTACGCCAATTTTTATGATTCAATTATTGCCTCAAACATTCCATACTTGATGCCCTTCATCGACAAAATACCTCCAATATTCAGGACACCAGTGAGACTGTTAGCTATGGATTAGTATTCACTGGGACAGAGACAAGAAATGATTACTAATAAATCCTAAGTTATACAATTTTCTTTTTCAAGAGAAAAACTACAATTTATATAAGACTAACTTTAAACTTTAGAGTAAACGACGCTCAGACTTTCCAAACAATATCTATCTCTACCGGCCCCCCTCCCCGGTATCTGTGAGTATATAAACGGTCAACATATATCTGTTTCCTCCATGTCATCTGGCATGGCGGCCATTCCCTTTGATGCTTGTTTGACCTTCAACTCCCCCCCCCCTCACACACCACAACCCCCACCCCGCCTCGGAGCAATGGTGGAACCGTGGGATGCCTCCCCTCCGTCATCACCGAATGATCTAGAGTCGAACAAAAGCTCCTTCATTCAGCCTTGACCTTTCCCTGCCTCTTACCCCCTCCTCGCCTCCCTGACGTCCCAGGCCCCCCCAGCCCCTCCAACCTCTCAATCCCTTCCTCCGACGCTGCTACCTCCTCCTTGCCTTAAAGTTTCAGAGCTGCCCGTTGCCTTCCCTGACCCCCGGATGACCTGAGACGACACGCCGCCTACCCCCCCGCGCTGAAGAGGCTCCTTGTCCCATGCGAAGGTACCGATGCGGCTGAGCAACTATACACAGAGCAGCGGATGGAAGTCAGAGAGAGAGAGAGAGAGAGAGAGAGAGAGAGAGAGAGAGGATGGGCCCGTGTTAACGAAAACTGAGATTTTTCATAAATCTTTCACGACACTTGTAAGACACCGGTGTCTGCCTTTTTTCAAAGACATAAAGAGCTTCCTATCCGACGCACCACGAATTTTCTAAGCGCTGAATGAGAGCTGGAAAAAGTCATTCATATGCGAATATACTGTGCTTACACACATGATTTTAACTCTCAAGAACTCATACATCAACTGTCCCAAACCAGTACAAATAGGCATAAAAGGAAAAATATAAAAAAACAGTCAATTATCACATATATTTACTTCAAAAAGTATATTACTATGTACAATTATGAACAATCATCAAAAATAGATTCAAAACATTCATATTTTCCACTGTCAGTGCCAAGCTTTGCTTTTGATATATTAGGAATCTTATCTGCAAAAATAAAATAAATAAATAAATAAAATAAAATAATTTAAAAATATCATAATTCACACTGAATAATTCACTAGTCCCAAAAACATTTCATTTTTTAATACCAATCTGCAAACACGTTTTAACGACACATAATGTTCTTATACGTCAGCCAATTTAAATACCTAAATTTCCACGTATATCGGGTCGGTGGAAAAGAAGACTAGCTCATAGGAAGATTGACCAACATTTGTTGTGCTTCAGTCAAAAGTCAAATAATTTTACTATGATAAAAAGGAACAACGACAAACGGTAAGAGAGACATTAACAAATCGCATCATTAGCCTCTAATGAACTAAAACATTGACACTGCTTAAGTAGTTTACTGTTAATAGTTTACCAAGTCATTAATACAGTTTCACCAACTGCAGATGCAGTAAAAGCAGCCATACCCAAACCCGACGATGAAATTGGGATTACATACATTTCCTGAAAAGAGCTAAGGCTCTGTTTATGTATGCCTTAACTTTTATCGTATTTTGGATGCCTGTAACAATAGATGCTTCGAGCCTGTCATTCTTAATCCAGGGCATGAAATTAATGGAAATGTGTGAGCACGTGTTGTTTGTTTGTTTGTATGGTGTTTTTATGTTGCATGGAACCAGTATGGTTATTCAGCAACGGGACCAACAGCTATACGTGACTTCCGAACCACTTCGAGATCCGTGAGCCTCTATCGCCAGAAATACACATCTCTCACCCTTCAATGGAACCCCCGAGAATCGAACTCGCAGGCACCGAGGAGGCAGGCCAACACCATACCGACCACGCCACTGAGGCGCTGGCACGTGTTGTTGACAGCAAGATTTGGCTTCCCAAGCAGATGATATGTGAATTGCTACAACTGGCCAATCTTCACTTAAAATCCTGATAACTGTGTGAGGCTCATAGCTACATCGCAACAAATGGTGAACACATTACAGTAGCAGGTAGAGTTTGTGAGTGAATCGCTCCCTATTATATCAATAGGTATGAATAACCCACTAAGTACTACACTCTGCTAAGATCTACATATCAATAAACAACTTCAAAGTGTTTAAGCATGACCAAATATCTTTAAGTTGACCAC
>NC_087200.1:164006964-164041964 GCF_015104395.2 Macrobrachium nipponense
TGCGCATCACGTAAGTCCTTTACCCTGAACCGCTCTTAATACTTACTACACGGATTTCCTCTCAATTATCTGTCAGGTCATCCGCCAGTTTTATTCGCTGTCCTTTCGTTTTCCTTCCGTTGGGAAAGTTTATTTATGAGTTCCAAAAGGCAATTTCCTTCCTTCAAGGCTAATACTTCGAAGTTTTTACAATGGAATAACTTTCACTTACGCTCCTAAAATTGAGTCTCGGTGTGACGTTTTAATCTTCCTTAGGGACGTTCGAGAAGAAACTTTTTTTTCTCTCTCATTTCCTCTCTTGCTTTTATTCGCAAATGTTTGCTTTAAAGGCGTGGCATTCTCTTGCCTCTTTCAAGCGTCTCGCGGCACTGCATCAGCGATATGATTACCATTTCTAGTTTTCCCGTTAAAATATATAATGATTATTACTATTATATTACTAGTATTGATGTAACTACAAAGAAAAAATCGGCATGACTTCCATTTTAAGCAAAATTTCTTCGCGTCTCCAGATCGTAATCTGTTCTCCACAGGGAATCATAATAGTGACTGTTATGATTACAGATTACTTCAGGAGCAAGAGCCCGTGCTGGCATAGAGCCAGATTAATCTACACGGGACGAGCGAGGCGGGATGAACGATCCAGGTTCGGTGGCGAGAGGAAAGAGCGGACCTTCATGGAAGAGTAGGTGGGAATGAGGATTCAATATAGCTACCATCATTTCAGTACATATGTTAATAGTCCTAGAGGGGCACTGAATTTTCCCTTTTCAGGATCATATTTTTGGTAACGTGGACCAGAGCGAGGCACTGAGCGACTCTCTCTTTCTCTCTCTCTCTCTCTCTACCAACCCATCTCTCTCTCTTTCTCTCTCTCTATACCAACTATCTCTCTTTCAACCAACTAATCGACCTTCTATGCAATTCACACACTTCAATTACCTAAGGTCGCTAAAATCAGACTCACAAATTATAAAAGGTAGTATTTATTAGTAAGGAATAAAATTAACTAAATAAACCAAATTCTCAAAGAAACAAATGTTTAACTGAATAAGTTAAAGTTCTAAATGCAAACATTGCACCACTGTTATTCAAACAGAAAACCCAAATAACCCGGGGATCGGACAAAACCTGTCCACCCCTTTCTCTAAAATAATTAGATATCACTCAAAAAAATAGGCAACTAGAAAAGTCATAAAACCGTCTATAATAATTAACACCACTCCATTTGGGGAACTCTAGACTTCCCGGTTTTCCAGGTTACCAGACCTGCCAGAAACGTCTGTTAAAAAAAAAGGAAGGAAAGGAACCCCACATAAATAAATTGCAAACAAACTAAAATGACATAAATCAAAAAGTCATATGGAAAAGGACATCTCTGAAATAAAGGTTTAAAATACAAAAAGACAAAAAAAGACAAAGCCACACTCGGGCTCAAAAGTAGGCTTACCCATTTCAGCTGTGAGCACTAGCACTTAACTAAATACAACAAAATATATAGGGCCATACCCAAAACAAGATCGCTTCTCCGACTTAGGTGCTTCTCTATCCTAGTTATCTTACCTTCCCATTATGTAGGGGAACAGCTCGTACGTTCACAAGCACGAACTTTCTCACAAAACACTCCCCTTAATATGACGCCACTGATTCGTCCCAATTTCATTGCACTGAAACAGATGCGTGACATCATATACAACTCATTTTCACGCCCATAAAATCTGCCCAGAAACTAAATCCTCGCTTCAGCTCATGAATGGACACAAACCGTGGCCTTGTCTTTGCTGAGGCAGCAACCAAAATGATGCGTCAACATTTCCGGAGATCGCTTTGTCTCCGTGGGAGCTAACGCTGAATCTATCATTTCAAAGAATGTCATCACTCATCACACCCGCCTATCAACCATAGGTCAACAAAAAAAAAAAAAAAAAAAAAGCAATTTGAATATATAATACATACAACAGAAGTCAGGTTCCTGGGAAACTCAATGAAAATGATATGGAAATCAAGTAGGTCCTCTTATAATCTAATGTAGGCCTTTTAGAGGGGGAAGGGGTGTAAGTGAGTTTTATATGGATGGGAAGATAAAAACTTTACAGTATATGGAGACTATACGTAAAGCTAAACTTGTGAGCGCCACACTCAGTCGACAGTGTAACGATCACCACGTATAATATTACAAAATCTTGACTGTATAATTATTACAAAATCAAGACAGTGCAAAACAACAAATTACTTTCTTTAAGCACGATGCAATTGCAAAATTGCTCATATGATGCTTTCAGTTTTGACAGACAAGTGCATTAGATCTAGCGAGAAATATTTACTCACATCTAGTTAGCTAGGCATTTGAATTTGAGTTTTACCTCACAAGAGGCTAATTTACTAGACAGCCACTCTACTCTTGTAAACTTTACATAAGCTACTTAGTACACGAATGTCCACGAGAACTGAGAAATTTATGGAAAGACGCATACACAGGTACATCGGAAGCTGGAGAAGGACAAAATGCTTGCAAAGTTAAGGATCGGCGGTACTGCTCATTTGCGAAATGTAAGGGATTATCCATAACTGTTCACATTGAGTCTGTCTATTGCGAGGTTTCGATCTGACTTGTCTATCAAAAGCCGAATTATAATTGGATGAAGGTGTTGAAAAAATTAGTTTTTCTACTTTCGATTAAGTACCTTAAGTCATGCTGGTGTTCAAACAAACGATTTGTAAAAGTTGTATAACCACTTTTATTCCTAACGTACGCTAACAGAGATTTTACCTGATTACTTTTCAGGTAAAAATGTAAGTCCGCATTTATGTGAGTACATCACACCACCTTACTGTTAACTATTGCTCTTCAGAAAGGGCAAAGGACGCAAAATAGTGACACTGCCCCCCATGCGTTTCGTGAATTGATTTAAATTCAACCTTATAATGCAAAGAGAATAGCGTCCGACCGAGGTAGCGAAAATCTTCCCAGTAAAACCCTTCAAAATTCATCTTTCAGTCCGCTGCACTATTTGATCTATTCTTTCGATGTAATTTCTGATTTAAGTAGTATAGCCAGTCAGCTCAAACGACCTTTGCTACTGGTGTCTTAATAAGTGTATATCAATTTAAAAAGGCACCGAGCATTGTATTATCTCCCAGCAACTTAAACCTGCGCCAAAGGAGGCGGACAGACCACTGAATGATGGTTCCTTAAGACCTGATACAAGAGGTCTTTAGTCTTTTCCCACATTCCAATGCGGACAGTAGGTATACACAAACATCCCCACATCTAACAACAGACAATACTGTTTTATTATCTTCGTAGCCCAAGATATTTATGGCAATTTGAACTGTTACTCGATCACCAAATTTCAAGGATAAAACATGATGAAAATAAGATGAGAAGAAAAGGCAAATGAAAACCAACCCAAGTGATTTACGTACTACGCGATTTTACCGATTAGTCTCACAGGTTCGAACACATAAAAGAGCATATGTATATATACTATATATATATATATATATATTATATATATATATTATAATATATATTTATATATTTATATATATATATATATATAGTATATATATATATGCATACATACTTATTATATATATAGTGTGTGTGTGTGTACATATTTATATTAGGAGTTAAAGTGGAAAATAAAAAGAGACTTATGGGACAAGAACCGAGTGGACTTACAAAGATGTCAAGCAAATAAGTGCTCAATGTGAAATATCTGCATACGAAATCTGAGATTGAGGAAAAGGGCCAGCATGTGGTATACCTGGGCCTGAAGACACTTTTTTTTGGTAGAACTGACAAGAGATGCGACGAGGATGATGTGGAAGCTGCATGGTCTGACTCTAGAAGGACATTTGATGAGAATGGTTAGAGCTACTTATAACGAAACGTTACAATATGTAGACAAGGTGTGACTAGTCTGATGGAAAGCCTGATTGAGACATCGTTATCTACCGTCTCTTTGGTCATTTGACATTTTATGGATGGGCGATGAAAAAGTCTGGTAAAGAACAGGAAATGTAAGTGGAACTGCATGCGTGTGTTTCGAAAACCCGAGAGAGAGAGAGAGAGAGAGAGAAGAGAGAGAGAGAGAGAGAGAGAGAGAGGATGAGGTCTTGAGCGACTGAGATCTGTATGGAACAGTAATAATAAGCAAAGGCGAGGGAAATTCCAAAAAAACGTCAAATATTCTGACAATGTTTCCAGGCAGAGAGAGAGTTGAATATGAACGCCAAAAAACCGGGTTGGGGTAATGCAAGATAAATGTTACTGATAATAGTAATAGTAGGATCAGGATACGATAAAGTATAGAAGGTAACAGGATTTGTTAGCACAGAATGGGAAAGCTGGAAGTTGTCGGTATGTGCATGTGAGCATTAAATGTTGAAAGTGTTATGAAACTACATCATGAACTAAAATTGATGTGGACAAAAACAAAAGTAATTCAAAACAAGTATTTATTTAAGTTTCTCTCTAAGTATTTAATATTTTGTGTGGCCTCCATCTGGCTGTACCACAGCCTGCATTCTTGAGGGGTATGATTTCAGCAAATTGCAAAAAAGCTGAGGCTCAAACTCCATTTCCCTGAGAACTTTGGTCACCTCTCTTCTCAGGTCGTCTCCAGGCTTGGTATGACAACAAAGGTGCAGCAAAGGGTCATTGCAGGTGGAAAGAAGGATCATAGAGTCTTGGGGAGATTTGGTCATGAGCAGCAAAATGTGCGAAACGATACTGATGGTGAAAAGAGAGTATAGTTTGGAAGTCTTGAGAAGACGGAGGAGGGGAAAAAAGAGAAGGAAGTAGTGGGAATCCGGTCAAGAAAGGCCCCAAGATCAAGGAGCGTCTGTGAAGTGTAGGTAAAGGGTCGACATGCAGAGGGGTCCTCTCTGTAGGTTAAGTAACAGTAGATACTGGAATTTTCCTGCATAATTTACCTATGATCAGCAGATAATTGCGAACGTAGCAGCCACCTAGAATTAAGGGAAACAGTTTACTGATGGCTAGTTGATTTTCTGAAATTTAGTCTGTCAAACTAACACTGGGGCACTTTCGGCTATTCACGATTAAGAGAGCGAAGAGACCGAGTTGGAGTGGCTGGACAGCAAGATCAAGAAATCCAAACAATAAAAGAGGTGAAATGCAAGGATCCTAAGTTCGCAATGTTGGACAGCACAACTAAAGTATGGGAGCCGGAATGGACTTGAATTAAAAAGCTAAAAACTATGTGCAGCTAGGAACAGACGGCACCCTGGAAACACCTTCAGTAATGGCTCTAGTGCACCAAGTGACGCGCTCATACGGCATTAACGCTCTACGCGGACAGCTTACTGTGGAATAATCTGTATACTGTAGTCGTTATAACACATACTATAAACAATAGCAATGCCGATTATCTTTATATGCAATGATAATCCATCACTCTACCTAAAATAGACAAAAAAATTTCAAATTGTACCGATTCAGTCTCGTTGGTATCGTGTTAACTGGCATATTTATGCTGAGGCAATTTTTGGAAATCAGTAGGTGAAAATACTCTCATTATATACTGCCCTCGTGCCTTTGAACATCTGTATATAATGTTTAATCGGAACAGCCTTACCCGAACTACAGTAGATTTTTCAGCATATGGATACAAATACACCTTCTATTGAAGATATGTACTTCTGTAAACGTTCATTTACAGATACTCGGCGTAGAATGGTAGTTTGAAGATTTTCATTTAAAAGAAAAGGACTAGGCATTTCTGGTGTAACTAAGAGTAACTGAACTATGCTGCCCTCAGTTGCAATATTTAATTTTTTTCTGATGTGTATATAAAACAATGTTTCCATAGGACTCTGGTTTTCCTTAACTTCATGAAGTAGGAAGCATGATGGCGTTGATGCTACTTCAGATTTTTACGCGGCATTTCCTGATATAAATAAAACTATATTTAATGATAACTCCACACATAATGGCAATGAATTTCACGTACAAATGAAAAACAAAGTATCAATGGTGAAAAGAACATTGTGAAGCTCTGCAAATAAAATAAGACGAAATTCATATAAAAAAAGATTACAAGAGACAACATACAAACCATATGAATAAATGTACTATAATATCTACCGAACTCTACTAAACACAAAAACTCATGACATCCTTTGTAAATCCTCCTTGAACGTTTTTCCGATTTCCTGATACAGCGAATTTATGGCCATTAGCGACAGTTCGATGTTATCTGTGCTTAAATATATGACGACGAAGATTTCGACAATTTAAGAGACTGAATGAAGTCTCCATAGGAATTTATCGCTATGTTTTGGGCGCCATAAGAACGACAACATGGGGAAACCCAAACGGACTTTTTCCAGTCCGATACTCAAAGACAAGACGCACAATACCAACCATTGTCTGGTGACAATTCTCCACACGACGCAATGATCTGATAGGTGTGAGCCAACTCGCAAATCTTTGAAATGGCACTCAAGTCAAGCCTCCGTCTCCTTTTCTCATTTTCTGCTTATCCCTGAAGCGAAGAGAGGGGGAGAGGAGGAGAGCAAGAAATGAGGGGAAAATGACTCCTTCCCTTCCCCCCAACATATGCCTCGAAGTTGTAAATATTTCCCGACGCATCACCGAGAAATCTCGAGCGTCTCGCGGGGGCTGGCGAGAACACACCTCTGGTTGTCTGGAGTCTCTGTTGCGTCTCGGGCTCAACAGTCGAGACCTTCAAACCTTCCCTTCGAAGAGAGAGAAGAAAAAGAGAAAAAAAAAAAGATGGAAAACCTACTACATTAAACCCCCACCAAGAAACATTATCCCCGGGATATGACGAAAGGAAATACGGAAAAAGCAAGACATATTACCTGAAAAATGATGTCAGCTCGGAGCCGGCTCGTCTTTGACATAAGGAATTCTTCTAAAGCTACGCGACACCGGAATTGAAACCAATTCGATTCGAGAGGTAATAAGAAGGGAATAAAGAAAAAAAACATAAGAAGAAATAAAAAAAAAAAAAAAAATAAGGGACTCACACGACGCAAGAAATGTATGCTGGATGGGAAAAGAGCTCTTTAAGACAATAAAGATCCAATTACAAAAGACATCTCAGCTATGGGTCATATGTCACTATTGAGGGAGGGAAAGGAGCAAGAGAAAGAGAGAGGGGAGAGTGAGGATAAAGAGGGGAACCTAAAGGAGAGGTATACAACGAGGAAGGACCCCTCTCTACTCATTTCCCCTCGCCGTGAAATACTCAAAAGTCAAGGGAAAGTAGTGTAGGAATGCTGACGAAGGAGGGGAAATCAAGAGAAGGGAATTCTAGAGGGGGAATATAAGTGAGGGACAGGCCTTTACTCCCCTTTTAAATGAAGGCGTCAATTGCTTTGTTTCCCTGTTAAACGCTCGCGACTCTCAAGAGTGAGCTTGTCATTCGGGCCTTAGGAGGAAGGCTCCTTGGCCACCATGTCCTTTTCTCCGCCAGGACTTGAATTCATTTTTCCCCTGTCAACAAAGAAGTTAATATTCTCTCTCTCTCTCTCTCTCTCTCTCTCTCTCCAAGATTGGAAGATGCAAAATATACCGGAAGATGTACTAGCAACTCTCTGGTAGACATTAGAGGTGCCTCACACTGAGGGACCTGGGGCAACCCGAACAAGATGTAAGGTCTGTAAGGTCTGTAAGGTCTCTCTTTCTCTCCTCTTTAAACATTCTGCTAAATACACGCGGCATTGAATGGAATGTGATTTGGTTTAAAACCTGGAGGATGAAACTTTACAATTAAAAAATCTAGATTACAAAAAATTCTACTTTGAAGGGAACGATGCCAAGCTCTAATTCCTGTGATTCAATCCGGAAGATACTTGCCAAAGGCCTCTATAAATTTTTTTTTAATTTAAATCCGAAGTTAACAATGAACAAAATTCCATCATTGTTTACCAGCAACTGTATACTTAGCACGACAGTCTTCAATCCAAATAAGTCAATGGGAGAAGATCAAACATAGAAGAATTACAAAATTGTAAATGTTATACACATGAAAAGGAAATCCAAGAGATTTAACGATGTGTTACCACTATCATCATCACTATTACCCTTACCACAGTTAATTCAATGGATTATTCCAAAAGTTTCAATATCCAAAGACAAATTGAAAGACGATGCCATTGTTTTGGAAAGGGCGCCAGGATTATTGCAAAATTTTTTTTTATAAATATTTTTTTCGCAGAGAATTTACAGGTGGTTAAATTATGCAATTCCCTCCACTTGAGGTACCGTGTTTTAGCGTTTAATAAAACAAAATTAACATTTGCATTAAATTTGTAGCCTCCTCCGGTATTATTATTATTATTATTATTATTATTATTATTATTATTATTATTATTATTATTATTATTATTATATTATTATTATTATTTCGAAGAAGACCTTCTTTTAAACATATTCTGATGAATAAAATGGCAGAATTCAGCGAATTAATCTTATATATTATCTTTTCTATTTGTCTTATTGCTCCCTTCTCTGGCTCTGCGATATTTCTTAATAATTGGCCAATGTTCATATTTGGATAAATCTAAATAATGCTGAAATTAATATTTTATTTAGAACAGGCCAGGACTTGAGATCCGCCATTCCTGTACACCAATATACTGATAATACCAGTATTGACAAGCAAAATCCTGTTCTAAATAAAAGATAACTTCCAACATTATTTATATGTCTTTCAATATGAATCTTCTTCCCAGCTGGATTCCCAATTTTATATGGGGTCTCCGTTTCGGATGAGCCGTTTCCATCTATTTCTATCCTGCGCTTCTGACTCATCAATTCCCTTCTCATATAAGTCTCCTCTCACACAGTCCTTCCATCTCTTTCTGGGTCTCCTTCTTCTTCCTTGAACCTCCATCCCCATAGTATGTCTCCCAGCGTGGTCCTCATCTCTCCTCAACAGGTGGCCATACCATCTCAAAGCTATCTCAATATGAGTATTGGCCAATTAATGAGAAGTATCGCTGAGCCAGAGAAGCGAGTAACAAGAAAAATAGATAAGATAACATATCAGATTAATTCACTGAATTCTGCCATTTTATTCAGCAGTATTATTATTATTATTATTATTATTATTATTATTATTATTATTATTAAATAACAGTAAATGCATTGTCATATTTCCATGACCGCATTAAAGGCAAATTTTTAATACTGAATAATATACTTCTGAGAAAATATGGCCCAGTTTCCCAAGAAACTTCTGTTGATGGTTTATCATCACAGAAGAAGATCCCAGAGGCTTTTCCTAATTACTATTTTGCACTAAAGACAATATCGATTTCCTGCAACACTTTCACCTAGCTTACTTTTAACCTTTGTATTGCGACCTACATATTTACTAAGGCGTGTGTGTGTAATAGAAACTGAGAGAGTAAATTTTAATATGGAAAGTTCACACCATCTCTTGATTACTTCTCCTAACGTAGCTGAGGCTGAGAGAGAGAGAGAGAGAGAGAGAGAGAGAGAGAGAGAGAGAGAGAGAGAGAGACGGGTGCCGCCACCCTTGGGGAAGGGAAAAACAGAGCATATAGAGAGAGAGAGAGAGAGAGAGAGAGAGAGAGAGTTGTATATTAAGAATGACATATGCCAGCATATGTCCTTGTTTCATGGCGGCCCATAAGAAGAGACAAGAAAGTGCAGATAAATAATTAAAGATACCTGGTGTGGACCTCTGGTCAGACTTGCAACTGTTTCATCAGAATTTCGGAAGCGAAATACACAGCATTGATACTGAATATATCAGGTAAAAACGCAACAAACCCTGATTATGTCATTCACAACATAAATAATAATAGGAAAAACTCTATCACGAGAGTATATATAATGTTCTAAAGGGTCCACAATAATACAAAGTGTAAGAAGTCCGTGTATAATTTTGAAGACTTTACAGAAAGCTTTCGAACCCTTCCCGAAGCTTTCTGTAAAGTCTTCAAAATTATACACGGACTTCTTACACTTTGTATTATTGTGGACCATTTAGAACATAAATAATAATATCTAAGTAAGAAAAAAATTTAAGATAAAGTATTTTTTATTTTACACCCTTTTTTGTAGATATTCACTTACTCTTAAAAAACCATCTGAGTTTGAACTGCTGTTTTTTTTTTTTTTGTTTTTTTTTTTTTTTTGGGGGGGGGGGGGCTTTTTTACATATTAACATTAATTAAAACACTGCGGATGGAAGCTCTTGACCCATAACTGAATGTATAATGGCAAAATAAAAATAAATTATTAAAATCGTAAAATAATGCAAACCTCTCTGTGGTCTTTGCTTGTCTGGAAGGGAAGAAACTGAAGTGGCATGTAGATGGCTCTCTCTAACTTTCCTTTCCTACTGCTATTTTCAGTTTATTAGCACTACCATCAAATTTGCGGATGTTGCTTTCGGTCAAATTCCGAAAAAGAATAAGAGTAATAGTCGATAAAATAATTCTGGCTCTACACTGAACGTGAAATTGCATTAAGCTCTTACTACGAAGTCTATCCAAAGTTTTTAATATTCCTTCTACGAAAATAGCAAAAGGAAAAATATGCACAAGAATTTAACATACTGATTGAAATTAACACCCGCCCCCTCCCCCTTGAAAGAGAGAGAGAGAGAGAGAGAGAGAGAGAGAGAGAGAGAGAGAGAGAGAAACTGAACATATCGTAAAGGTGCACAATAAGCTAAAAAAGAATCATGCAAGTAAAGATGAATGGAGGCAGAAGAAGAACAAAGAAAAGAGAAAGGAGGGAGAGCGCGAGATGAGTATAATGTTAAGGGAGTTGGAAAGGGGGCCGAGAGCGCCCCGTGAAAAGGGGGAGAGATGAATGAATACCAGGAATAAAGATCATTTTTTCTTTTTCCAGCCTGATGAATGCACGCTGAATGTATGATGAGAGAAGCGAAACTTGTAAAGGATTTTGACGTGTAAGTGGTTCATCTTTTTTATGTAGCCAAGAAAAATCTATTCAGCATAACTGCGTTGCTGGGATTATATCATCCACATAGTGCTACAAAATAAAAGCATCACGAGTGTGCTCACTTTCATTCGTCTGTGACTGCGTATGTTACTATCTTCCCTTCGTTCAATACTTTGTTGTGCATTTTAAATAATATTAAAAATAATAATAACCACACCGAATTAAATAAGAATAATTCCATTAAATCTTACCTTTTTTATTGGAGTTTTTTGTCGCATACACACTGGCCTTTTTTATACTCACAAACATTAAGCTACAAATGTCGATTACTTTCAAATTCACTCAACCTCGGAATAAAGACCGACGAGGAATCTTATAAGTGATCAGCGATCCGTCGCAAGGTGGACTCAGGCTACCGAATGACTTGGCTAGGGAACTTAACTGAAAGGTCATCGTTCCAAACTACGATATATATATATATATATATATAATATATATATATATATATATATATATATATATATATACTTATCACATCACCGTGATTCATATAAATCATTCGAACTACAAATGTCCTTTAATATCTAATTCACTCTACCTCGAAATTGATATATTTTCTTCATATATGTACCGAGGGGGAATTTTTTAGTTGATAATAGTTTCGTCCCCCCATGGGATCGAACCACCGTCCAGTTGGACGGGGAACGAAATCAGGAACGGACAGTGACGCTACCGAGTCTGCTAGCAGAGAGGCTATAAGTTTATATCGATTCTGACCATTACAAATCTCGGTGTATTCGTAATTAGATGGTCAGAATCGATATAAACTTATAGCCTCTCTGCTAGCAGACTCGGTAGCGTCAACTGTCCGTTCCTGATTTCGTTCCCCGTCCAACTGGACGGTGGTTCGATCCCATGGGGGGACGAAATTATTATCAACTAAAAAAAATTCCCCCTCGGTACATATAAGAAAATATATCAATTTCGAGGTAGAGTGAATTAGATATTAAAGGATATTTGTAGCTCGAATGATATATATATATATATATATATATATATATATATATATATATATATATATATATATATATATATACACGGCTGGTCGAGTCCACCTGGTGACGATAGCTTATCATAAATAAATTTCCTTTGGGTATTTACTCCGAGGTTGAGTGAATTTGATATCAGACGACATTTATAGCTTGATGTTTGTGATCTTTATAATATTACTGTTGTTATTACAATAATTCCAGAGAAGAGGTGTCCCTGTATTTAGCAACGAAACAAATTTCAGTTGTCACAATACAGTGATATATACTACAAATGTTACTATCATCGAGAATAAAATTTATTTTCAGACCAATTTATACAATGAATTCGTATTGAAGTTCAAATGCCTCTTCCCAGTAAAACGGCGCCATAAACATTTTAGAATAAACTTCAAAGACAAGGTAACAATATATTGAATTAACAATGTCTACAATTTTGTCTCGCCCATATATTGTGAGGTTTTAGTTTCAAAATCATTTCACACCAAAAATTACTAAAGAGGCAACACTAGGTTCTAATTCAGTATACTACGTTTTGATAGAGTGATTGATTGATTGATTGTGCAATATATCTGGCGTCACAACATCTGGGTAATTGACACCGAAATAAATTAAATAGAAAAATTTATTTTTTTGATAAATTTCATATAAAAATATCTATAAATATATTATATAAAATGTTTTTTTCATATATATAAGTTCTTAAATAGACAATCTATGTATAATTTAAATTTGGTTAAGGAGGCCCGCCTCCCTCATAAAAATATATATAGGATAAAATTACCTACTCTGTCACGACCCCAAGTATGGGACATTCAACCAGCAAATGTCTCACAGTCAAGGGCACAGTACAGTTCTCGCAAAACGGAGGATTTTCACGAGACATCAAGAACCCATGGGTGAGTCTTGTATGTCCAATCCTCAATCTGCACAACATCGTTTCCTGTCTCATTGGCATATACGGATATGACCAAGGAGACACTGATGACGTGACACTACGCATTTTTTGATTATTTAAAATATCCTCCCAATGGGACTGCCAACATTTTTTAATTCTCTGACCTACTAGAGGATACAAATCCCGATATGGTAGTAGGCATCTTGTGGGTTCTGGGGAGCTGACCGCAGACTTTGCAAGTTGGTCAGCTTTCTCATTCCCAGCCACCCCAACATGAGAAGACACCCAACAGAACTTTATTTCTTTCCCTCTTCTTTTTAGTAAAAGAGTGAAGAAAATATGCACATGCATCAACAAACTTTTAATCATTTTCTAACTCGCATTAAGACGATTGATGATATATTTCCATATCAGGTTAAAGCTATATCATCTGATTTAAAGGCTTAATTTGTATATTATTTAATATACAGGTTGTCCATAAAGTTACAGTACCATTCTGAGCAATAAATACTTGTAATGGTAATGGGACTTTATGGACGCCCTGTATTATATAATCGCTTCATTTGTTCCAGATGAACCTACCTGGCTTCTCTGAATATTAGGATATAGAGCAGGCATATAAGTCTGGTAATTTGATGCCGCAGTCTAAATTTGTCGTACCTGGACTGGGTATCCATTATCCAATGATAATACTGAACGGGATATTATCTTTTACTTATTATACAAAACTCACTTTGAAGTAATAAAAGACGAATTCTCTGCTTCATTCCGGAACTTTGGAATTCACAATAAATTACACAGGCAAGGGGTGGGGGCCGATTTGACAAAACTGGCATAAAACTAAAGAAAAATTGTACGATCCTGGTCTACTGTGCGAAGTAAAATAAAATTTTATATATACATATACATGTATATGCAAGTGTAAACAAAAACACACACACATATGTATGTGTGTAAGTCTGTACCCTATGCAGCACGAAGCAAACGTAACATTTACGAAAGTACTAAGAAAAATGGAGAGAGAGAGAGAGAGAGAGAGAGAGAGAGAGAGAGAGAGAGAGTCGCCAACATTAAATTTCGCAGCGAGACCTTAACGATGCTGAGATAATGCGAGAACACAGATTTACGCAACTCGTTAACCGCAACTTTCGGCAGGGCATATCGAAGCCCCAAAAGATCCTAAAGAAAGCCTCTGACAATCTACACGTACAGGAAACGAACATCTGAGATAAAACCGAAGAAAAATAATCTTATGAGTAAATTGTAGAGATGGCGAAATGAGGTAAAATAAAGTTGAAGAAGAAAAAGAAGAGGAAACTGAAACCACACTTTAATGTGTCGGAGGAAGATTAGAGCCAGAAGTTATATTTGACAAAACCAGGAGAATCTCCGGATCGCCTTACGAATTTATGTCCTTTAAAACACCGAGAATACTGATAAAAATCTCTTAAGTTTTCTATTTAGTGAGTAACGTAACCCACGCGTCTCGGCTGAATTACCGGCAAATCCACATTAGAAGAAAGCTACCAGATTTAAAATAATGACCAAATAAATTTCACTTTGGGCTCTACCTACTTAACAACTACATTAAACTTCGATAACTAAAATGTCTTAACCTGCCGCGCAGGCACACGTTTATAAAGTAGTTTTTATTTTCTATTTTCCTGAAATAAAATAAATAGATGGCTATGCTTTTGTCCAGCGCCACTTTTCCCGTCTGCCCTCAGACCTTCAAAAACTACCGAGGCTAAAAGGCTACAAATTGGTTATGTTGATCAAAACATACCAAATTGCAGCCCTCTAGCCTCGGTGGTTTTTATCTTGATTAAGGATGAAGGTAGCCATAATCGTGCGTCTGGCAACGCTATTGGACATGCCATAACGGACCGTGGCTGAAAGCTTCATGGTCCGCGGTCCATACACACAACTCGATTGCGCCGAGAAAACTCCTTCGCAATTTTTACTAGTTTTTATTAAATATATCACAGCTATAACAACGATGACAGTAAATTTATCCGCCGAAAAGTGCCCGACAAAAGCTGTTTCTCGAAGGAAAATTCCACTTCTCTCTCACCTTCTTCAAACCGGAGATCAAAAAATAATAATCTGGTCCCAGCCCGAAGATATATATCCTGATCAACACCATGAGTAACGACGGCCAAATCCTCCTTCGGCAGCAAAGCCCCCGTGGGAATCGTACCTCTGCTGGGGAGATGAAAATCTCTTGTTGACGAGACGAACGGGAGGAGGAGGAGGAGGAGGAGGAGGAGGAGGGTGCCGATGAGCGCCAACTCTTTTATATTAGTATATACGAAATATTGATTGCAAGTCATGGGCCCTAACCTATTTTATGAGGATATCGACAAAATAATAAACCATAACATACTTTACTGTAAATAATTGTCGAAGGTCGAGTCTTGCATCATGTTTTATATGAAATACAGATAGGAAGTCAAGGTGTATTTACACTGAGTTAGCTATATACTAGCACGGGCTCTTGCTCATAGAACTGCCAGTAAGAAAGCAATTATTTGAGTGTGCACCAATTTTTGGGGCTATAATTAAATAAAAATCTATTGTATTTCAGCTAATCGTGCTAAGTTTATATCCATCTGACAAATAAGCTATGTTCATGAAACCATTGCTATTTGATTATTAATTTCAAGTCCCAGACCACAGTGAGTGGCCCTTTTTTCGGTATAACTAAATAAGGTTTTATAAGCTCTTCTTGACTTGTCCTTGCCGAGCCTGCCAGATATCACAATCACCAACGTACAGCTTGGACGTCACTATCCTTAAAGTAAACTGGTTTAATCCAGCTTTATATCATTCAATGCCAGAATGTGGTGTAGCATTTTCTGTCTCCTAAAGAGGCCAATATTTCTTGATGAAGATTTTTCCAGCTCGACTACATTTGCCGAAGCTGCCTTTTCCGCCTCGATCTCTGACTGACTGATTTACGAAATTCAGGCTGTTAAGCCAAGCACTGGGGCACTTACAGCCATTCTGCGCTTGCTACGAAGACTGGTTGCACGGCAAAATAGAGAAATTCAGAACATAAATGAAATGATTACCATTACTTTCAGCTCTCATAGGGTTGGCCCGAAGGATTAGAATAAAATGCCAGGTCTAGGCCTAGGACCAAGCACTGGGACCAAACAGGCCATTCAGTATGATGATGAACGAATAAAAATTAGAATGAAAATTGCACAAAGGCATGTTCTCTCTGGAACACACTCAAAAGATACATTTACTCATGTTTCCATACATACACAACAAAAAGGTATATTAAAATTCAGAATAAGTTAAGTAGCATTTTAAAAGTATCTTGTTTTAAAATTCAATAAACGCAAAAAATATTGTTGTTTCAGAATTCAATAAACGCAAAAATTTTGTCGTTTTAAAATTCAATAAACGCTGTAAGGGGGTTTCGTGCTTTTATTATTTACTTATTTTAATATCTTATTAATTAAATCACAATTCTCATAAAAATAAAAATCGGAACGACTGAAGACATAAGTGAAATGAAATACAAGGATCTCAAAGTGGAACTACGAGAAAAAGAGGAAGGTTGAAGAAATGAAGTGGAAACGGAGGCAAAGCAAAAGGCCTAAAGGTGGTTGCAGCTAGGAAAGAAGGGAGGCTGCAAGCACCTTTTAGTAAGAGTATTGATTTTTGCACACAATAAAAAAAATCTTAATATTTTGTTGTATAATTAACTACGTCTCAAATTCCCATTTACTATGTGGAAAAAATCTAGACAAAGTTACAATAATTATATGTATTCATACAATGATTAGGTAAGCGTAACAAGCTGATATTTCTCCTTTAACCGAATTATCCCCAAATGATATTTTAATATTGCATCTGCACTTTACAGACATACACATTATATATATATATATAGATATATATATATATATATATATATATATATATATATATAATATATATAATCCCCAGAACCATCAGCCACATCTTTCATTCCTCAAACGTAAATAAATGTATTTTACTTTATACATTTAAATGATGACGGTTATTCTCATTTAGCAAAATAGTAAAATGTAATTTTTTTGTGAAAAAATTACTCTTTGTTATACTTGCAGAAATAAAACTGAAATATTATATTTTTCTTAATATATACAGGTGGTAATTCGTCAAGAACTATGATGATGAAAAAATCAAAATCAAAATCGGTCAAAGTATACAAGTCTCTAACGCAGTGATTTACCATAAACTTGCTGAAGTACTGAAGATATCTGAGAATTCCACATTCTGTGGTGCAATATATGATAAGGAATCTGTTGTATTTAAGCTATTAGGGTGAAAGGGGGATTGTTTTTCTAAAAGATTTTCGGGGAATTTACTCGTTTCTAAGCAATTCACAAAAATAGATAAACGTGATAAAACATACAAGTTTTGTCAAATACAAAAACAAATAGGCAAGAAAATTGTTTGAGTTGTTTATGTTTTTTACAGAAATCTGGACCTCTTTGTCATGCAAACAAATGTTTAACAGTTATTAAAAGTAAAATCTTAAATTTGGCATGAAATAAAGAGACCATCTATTGAATATATAAGCAAACTGGAAAATGCGAAACATGGGAACTTCACTTAATTCCCCTCCCTCCAAAAATGGAACAAAAAACTGAACCACGACATTTTTAAAGAGAGGCTGCACGGTCAACACCTGTATCATTTTCACATTTAACGATTTTATGTAAAGAAAAACACAGGGCATAAGGGAAGGAACAAGTGGGAAGGAGAGAAGTACAAGTGCTGATGAGCGATAAGATAAGAGGAAGGCTTGATCTATGGGGACGATAAACTGCGTTTCCGAAACCGGACTCTCTCGGTGGTCGAATTACCCACCAGAGGCAGAGAGAGAGAAAAGTTCAGAAGAGAACAGATGAGAGAGAGAGAGAGAGAGAGAGAGATAACATCTGATGAATGGTTTTACCCAGATGGGGTGAGAATCACCACCTCCAGGACCTCGTCGAGGCTTCCGCTTCGAATTAAACGATGGCTGTAGTTCACATTTTGACGGAACTCATATTTCACTTACGCAATTATCTTTGTATCTCATTCTATTCACACTAACTGCAATCTGTAACAGTCGACCAACCACTGAGGTACCTCATTCACCGGTTAGGTAGTCCCTCGTGGGACGAGTGGTTTTCGCGCTCGACTACCAACCCGGTGGTCCGAAGTTCGATTCTCGGCTCTACGAACGCGGAATCAGAGGAATATATTTCTGGTGATAGAAATTCATATGTTTCTTCGAATAATAATGTGGTTCGGATTCCACAATAGAATGTAGGTCTGTTCAGGTAACCAATTGGTTCCTAGCCACGTAAAAATATCTAATACTTCAGGCCAGCCCTAGGAGAGCTTTTAATCAGCTCAGTGGTCTGGTAAAACTAAGATATACTTCCCTTTTTAACCCTGACGACGCTCCTGATTGGCTGTTGATAAGCCAATCACAGGGCTGGAAACAATCAGTCTCTCTCGAGAGTTCACATGGGTAGGATCTATGTTCCACCTCTCCTGAGGTATACGTCTTTCAGGAGAGGTGGAACATACATCCTGCCTATGTGATCTCTCTCGAGAGAATGAGAGGTTCCAGCCTTGTCATTGGCTTATCAACAGCCAATCAGGAGCGTCGTAAGGGACTGGCCTAGACATCAAATGCACGGTTGATGTGAATCTACTATAGTAGGAATGGTACCAGGAAGAAACAAGCCAATTTAAATGGCACATATCCGCTACAGAAGAACCACGCACAAGTAAACGACTCCAAGCAAGAATATGAAAAGTAAGCACAGAAGTAAAAGCTTCTAAAGAAGAACGAAGGACAACACGACCCCAAAGATGAGGACAAGCAGAGCATTCAAAACGATAAGAACGTAGGAAAGGTGAATGAAGAGAGAGTAAACATGAGGAGAAAAAGGCTAGGAAAGAAGGATGTTTTCTCAGTGCGTCGTCAAAGGTGGGACTAGAAGGAAGGCAAATGGAATTGAGAAGCAACAACAGTAACAACAACAAACAACAACAACAAACAACCATTAGCACTAAAACTTCCTTTAGCTAATTGTTAACGCACCGACTGCAGTGGTATTAACAAAGGCGACAGACAACAACTGTGATAATAAATAGCTAAATCAAATGAAGCAGAAATAATGAGGCACATATCTGCCATTATTACTTTAATAAATAATTGCTAAAACCCCGATTTTCAACAGTAACAGGACCTAGAATTCCTTGATTCAGGAATATGACTTAATAGTAACGCTGGAGTCCCTCATCATACTTAGCCTCAGTCGTTCGTCAAGACAGGAATGATAAATCACACGGAAATATCTCCCATGAAGGTCTATCACGCACGAGCCGTCAACACTGCATGAATAACACAGCCATGTAGATTCAACCCACTGCAAAGGAAAACTTGGTTTAAATTACTACTATGGCACTCTTCCTTCAAGTGGCTTGTTTAATCCTGAGGAAGAATTTTTTTCACTCTTCAGATTGCGTTCAGTCACGTTATTACATCATACAGTATATCGACTGCACCATAAGCCAAGGTGAGTGAAGACATAATCTGCAAGCGCTTTTCTTTGCGTGCACTCCAGTAACTACCGTGCGACAGGACCCTAAAGGTCTCTTTTACCTGTGAACAGTAATTACTACATTCGGTAATATCTACATCAGCGAACCACAACTCTCATCAATAAACAACAATTAGTACTGGGGCAACATGATGGCTATATAAGCGATGAACAATTCAAAATAATTATAATCGGAACGGCGGTATAAGCAAAATACAGAGCGAGGTCTGATGACGCAATGTGGTCCAAAAGAACGAACAATCGATCAATATTTACAAAAGCGCGAAATAAAAGTAATATACAATTATTCAATATCATCGTTATTATCATTTTGACCATTATCTGTTCCCTTCAAGAGGATGACCTCGGAGAAAAAAAAAAAAAAAAAAAAAAAAAAAAAAAGAGGAGACCAGACAGTTCGTTCCCTATGTCAAGCTTTCACAACTCCACAAGGCCAGGTGAACTAAACCGGGAAAACTATCGACCTTTGTTAGGATGATATGAAACGAATAAAAGCGTAATTGAGTTTCTCCAGTTACTTCCATAACAAATCACTTTAACAGACTAATGGATCCCGGTATCACGGCAGAAATCAGATTTGTTCTACTTACTGCAAATGCAACTGAAGGAAACAAACTAAGATTTTCTTACACAAAGCAGTCCAATACTGCATATTACAGGGTAAGATTTGATAAATTAAAAGTAGTATCTCTTAATAATAATAATAATTTTCAAGAGAAATTGAAGATCCTACTTTACACTAAGAAGACCCTTCATAGGAAAACAAATGAGAAAGATAGAGAAAGACAGAGAAGCATATCAAGTGTTATTGCACACTTACATAAAGATACAACTCTTAGCTATCTAATGTATTTTTGCCACCAAGGTAACCTTGCCAACAAGCAACGGCTCTCTCTCTCTCTCTCTCTCTCTCTCTCTCTCTCTCTCTCTCTCGTCAATTCAACAGAATTCTAACGATTTTTAGTTCATCAGCATGGTTTCCTGTTTACTATGACCGTTGATTTATAAGCACGCGAATTTTTCCATCACTGATCCAGCTGACGTTCGAGTGGGAGCTATTAATTTGTGTGCATGTGCAACGAACATTATGGCCTTTTCGTGCTAAATGATTTCTTCAATTACATGCGTTATTATGATTGCACAAAACGTTTACTCACCCAATCGTGTCCTTACAGTTGAAGCCTATTTTTGCCACTTCGGTGACTACACCCTCTAAAAAGTTTTACCACATACCCGAGAGATTTGACGTTCAAATACACAATTTTTACAAAACTCTTGCTACCAATCAAACCAAGATATACAAAATAATAATAGGGAAGGTCAGTAATTCACGTTGCAAGGCCATTTATCTTCTTAGTTGAGTACCAACATCATTAATTACCGTGTATATATTACAATTATTAAAATATGGTACTCTCTCTCTCTCTCTCTCGTCTCTCTCGTCTCTCTCAACTCATCCTCTCTCTCTCTCAACTATCACATATATCTATATATATTATATATATAATTATTATATATATATATATATATTATATATATATTTTAGAGTACTATATTTTTAGTAATAGCATATATACACGGTAATTAATGATGTTCCTAATCAATTACAAAAATAAATGAACTGGCAACGTTATATTCTCTCTCAAGATATTGGTATAATATACGTATATATATATATATATATATACATACATATATATATATATATATATATATATATATATATATTATAATATATATATATATATATATATATATATATATATATATATATATATATATATATATATATATACAGAGAGAGAGAGGAGAGCGAGAGAGAAAGAGAGAGAGAAATACTAATGAGTACTCTATCTTACAATTCTATTTATACTATTATATCTATTGATAGTTTTAAGAACAGAAAACATTTAAACTTTGAACGAAAAGACACAAAACATCGTTATCTTCGTAACTGTACCTACTTATCTGCTCCCAACATTATTAGTTTATTCTAATCACTGGGAAGTATACAGCCATGAAAAATTCATAAAAAAATCACAATTGAATGTGGAGGAATGTCCAATCGATGTCTATTTAGGGGGAACCTGAATAGTTAATATAAGCTATTTGTGAAGAAATAAAAAATATACAAACGTTAGCTTAAATGCATAAGGAAAATCAATCAATTATGCGTAAAAAGACACGTAAACAAATGAATAAACAAGGATACATTAATTAGGAAATGGAATGTAATTTTGACGGTATGATCTTCACTGCTAGGGCAAAAAATGTATTCTAACATCCTAACAAAGTCACATTCTTTGGCCTTTCACCTAAGCTCGCTTCTCCTTACACGAGCGAGCGACTCTCGGGCGAAATAGCAAATGACGAGTGGACGACTTAACGGCTGAAGTTTCTCCAAATTTATAACATCATCCATTTAACCGACCTGTCATTCTGACAAGTTCTGCAAACAAGCGAAGTCTTGTGCTTCCCTTTCGAATGCACTGAATGTGGCTCTTTTCAAGAGAGAATATGGCTCATTCGAAATTGGAGACGAAAATTAGATCGGAAAGTGAGGAGATGAAAAGAGGGCCTTCTCGGGTGCACACTAAGTGTACAAAGACCACATTCTGGGTGGGTTTGGAAACATATGTAAAAAGGCTTCTCTCGCTGTATAGTATAAATTTCAAATTAATTTTTTTCCTTTACCATAGATGAATGATTGCTTTATTGCAAAGGAGAAACGCGTATCATTAAAGAGTTGTTCGTACCTAATACAACACTTAGCATACTACAACAATTCACTTCTAATCCAATGAATTCCTGTTATCTTTCCATTTTTCTAAACCTTAATTGCCCCGCTCACCTCAAACAATATAATTTCCCCACCGGTATTCCCCAACCTACCTAATCGTGCATTATTTAGCTCTGCCTCTCTTCTCACCTTCCAAATTCTACATATTATCAAAATACTCCTTTCACCCTGAATTGCATTCTCTTGAAACAGGATCCATTTGCACCTTTTCTTCTAGGATCAATTTGCATATTAACTTTTCTCTCCGCATACACTTCCTTGCAGATCAATTTCCTACTCTCTTCGATGTCTGTGCACACTTTTCCATTCCTTTTACGTCGTACCTTCTTTATCTCTTTTACTTTCTTCTTGAAACCTAGTCCATCCTCCGCACTTCTGCATATAATCCTCCTAACTGATAGTAACTGAATCTGAAATACCGTGCTTTTGATCATTCACTATACTTCCTACATCCTCGTCCCACCACTCACATTTTTATTCCTACTTTCCACCTTCTTCCTACTGACACCAGAACCTTATCCTGGAATTTTATATACTCTCCATAGTCTCTCCGTACTTTGTTCTGAATCTTAGCCCATTTTCATCCATTTTCTCCTTATGTGCTCTCCTAATTCTCAAGTTCACTAGTCTTAATAACGTTATATTATCATCCCTTATATTCTCTAAATATAGGTAAAGGTAACATTGATGATAATAAATTTTGTTACAACTAAATAAAGATCAACCCCTTTACCAACAAAATATTGCAATACCTCACTTCTAATCCCAACAACTCTGGTCTCTTTCTATTCTTAAGCATCTTAATTGGCTTCTTTACATCCCCAACTACATTATGACTTCCACGGGTATTCTCAAACTTACCTTAACCAATCCACTCTTGCATCATTTAGCTCCGTCAATCTTTATTTTCCACATTCAGCAAACCCTCAACATACTCACTCCACTAACCCAAAATTCCATTGTCTTTAGACAGCACCTCTCAATTTGCATCTTTTTTCCTGAGATCCATTTGCTAACTAACTTTTCTCCCTGGGTTTATTTCCTTTTAAAACAACCTCTTATTCTCCCGAATGTACAGCTCCCTTTCTTAATTGCAAGTATTCCTTGTCCATTTCAGTCTCTTCTTAACAACCTAACCTATCCTGCCATACTTCAGCACACAGTTCTTACTTTTGTCTTGTAATTCTATTTCAAATATCCTCTTTCCTTTCAACTACACTGTTTTTCTTCTCTCATCCCTCGACTCACTGTGGTTATTTCATCTTCCCATCTTCTTTAACCTCCAAAAACTTCCTGGTGAAACCATAAACTTCTGGAATTTTGTTCTTCAGATTCTCCTTCTTAAATAGAGCCCATTTTCATCCATTTTCTCCTTATCTACTTTTTTTAATGCCTCCTATCAAAAAAAACTTGTCTTTATTTCTCTGCTATATTCTCATCCTTTTCTCCCGAAGTTGAACTTCCATCCATCTGTTGGCGTAAGCGAATAATGATCAGATATACCTCCAGTCACTCCTCTTCTCGCCAATATATCCAACAGCTTGCTGTTCTATTACTCTGAACCATTACATAATCTAACAAGCTTTTCGCCAACATTTCCACTTTTCCAAGTGTACATGTGTATTTTTTTCTTTCAAAGGCATGCATTTCCCAAAACACATCTTCACAACTCGCTTACTATTCCCATTAGATACATTCCATGAATCCCATATCAGACCAAAATTTCGTCTCATTCTGTCTACTACCTTTCCAATTAAAACACGTAGCACAAGCACCATTTCTTGTTCTCCATAGCCAGCAAGACACAGATTCAAATTCTTTTCTAATCCAGGCCCGTAAATACTAAGTCTTATACATAAGATTCTCTCGAACTGAATGCATCTTTCTCTTCCCAGGCCCTCCAACATAACAAGAATTATCTTTCATAGGTACACTAAATGTATGTATGTATGTATGTATGTATGTATGTATGCATAAATACATACATACATACATATATATGTGTGTGTATGTATGTATATATATAATGTATATATAATCAAACACGCACACACAAAGTAAAATAAATAATTCACTGATGGCAATACAATTCTCTGCGAGCCAACAGTAGCGAGCAGCTGAAAAATCTAAACACATGTACAAACACAGCAGTCTGGAAGGGTGAGTCGTAAATCTTCGCTACGACTTTTTTCTCTCAGTTTTTACTCTGGTCTCCCGCGAGGATCTGCACAAAATGCAGAATCTAAACAATAACATTGAGAGAAAGTGTTGGGAGTTGGATGCCGAAGTAAATCAGCCTTTGAATTTAAAGAAAATCCTTGGCTTACTTCTATTTGAAAATCGGTGTTTTTGAAATTCATTTGATAATAAACTAAACTTTCTATTGCCTGCAAGTTTAGCAGATTCTCGATTTCCTTATTTAAACATGAAGTATGTCATTATAAAGGATTAGAGCTGGAACACACACATCTTCACCATCGTAGTTAAGAGGGCATTGTGGTTATTACAATTAGGTTTGTAATTAAGTAGGTATCTGGTAAAAGTGACTAGATTCTACATACATATTTCAGCATTAAAAGCAATAAAAACAATTATCCACTTGGCTGAGATGGTGAGGGTGGGTCTATTCCAGCTCTAATAAATATATATGAAAACAATAGGTATATGTATGTATGAGAAGCAATAGACTTTTATCCTCTTCATGGTCAGGTCAGCAACATGACCTCGTTGTGATATGATATCGCGGGTTCGTTTCCCACTACCAGATATCATAATTTCTTCATATTTCTTGCACTTAGATCTTAAGGCTTTGTAGGCTTTGTAGTGAAAAAGCGTATCCAAAAATGCACGAAGAATTCGAGATGCTTTGCAATGAATAGATGACACTACTTACCAAAATGGTGTAAGGTGATAATGAGTCCATTAGGATGTTTGTTCTCAGCTCTCACAGAATTTTAAAGAATGGTTTCCAACCTTAACAAAAGGACTCAATGCAATAATTGTCCCCGAGTATGAAGAAAACAACACCAGGAACAAAGGATTGTTTAGGATACTTGCTTTGTCGTTTGCTAAAAATTTATCACAACTAATTTTACTTATTGTAAAGGATATTATTACAGTTTCTCAGGTACTCTAAAATTTAATTTAAATAAAAAAAATTGTCAGAAAAACGCTAAAAAATGTACAAAAAGATAAACTGTGGCTTTATGCATGCACACATAAATATATGTATATATACACATATATTCATATATGTATATATAATATATAATATGACTCACGGATGCATGTCACTACGATGACAAGGTGTGTTAATCTCCTCATGGTAACGGTACGTATGTTTTTAATGGTAACGGTACGTATGTTTTTAAGTGTTAGAGAAAAGCGGTAACTTAAGAGACAAAAATCAAGGAGGCAAGTTAATGTGTGGAGGCTTTTTATATCATTAGAGTGGAAGGAGGGGACTAAAAAAAGTCTATTTTGGGTCGCAGCGCAAAAGGTCCTTCGAGGGAATTTCTTTCTTACTGCAGCTAATGCAAATGAGAGAACAGCTTTACTGCTATCCACCAAAAATACCCAACCATTTTCCCCAATGAAATGGAATCGCCTCTTGAAACAAACGTGGGAAGATAATAAATAATTCATACATGTGCATGAAAAAGCTCTACCCAGTTTTGACACCTTATCAAAATTCTGGCGTTCTTTCCTTCAATCTCATCCAGTTTCGGATAAACCTATTCAGGTAACGAATTTTGGGGGAAGGTAAACACGCAATATAAAAAAATCTTATTTACAGAAGAGTGATGGAGAATTTCCCAACCCAATTACTTTAAAAATAGATGAAAAAGATGATGATCAAAGGAATAACGCAAAATAGTCTATGTACTCAACCGACGAGTAGCAAATTACGAACGTCTGTGATTCTATACCAAGGACATCACAGCCCAAGTAGTTTTATATGGTACAGGATGAGGAAGAGAAGAAGAGGCTGAGTACAGGAGACTCATCTTGCTTAGTCTATGACACTCACGGGAAATGAGGATTATAGATCCCAATAAAAAGTGTGTGTGTGTGTGCGTGTGTGTATAGAGGGGTGGGGGTGGGAGGTGCTTGTTCTTTGATGTCAGTAAAGTTGAAAATGGCCTACCTTAGCCAGCTGGAAGATATATGAAAGGCACCCGTGCAAAGTAACTTGAGCCTCTGCTATCAGACCACTGGGGACCACTTGAATAGCACGTTAACCTCAGAAGACTGTCCTGCTACGAGCGACAGACGAGGGGGATAAAGAAGCCTTTCTTTTGATTTCGCTGGACGTTAGGGATAGATTGAAATCTCGTCTGATATTAATAAAAGAAGTTATAAATTTCTAGGAGTATTCCAAGTCACTTATGTTAACGTGAGGTTTATGTCATTCTCCGTTCATCCTCATTTTGCATATCTCTGACTATAAATTTATTCCATCCAATGTGACCGACCATTCCATATCTTTAATCCCTTGGCTGTTCCAAGGATGAAGCTTTCCAACTCAACGTTGTATGAGAATTTTGTATGTGGCAAATTCCGGTCAAGACGAAGTTTCATTATAATTCGTAAAGAAAATATTTTGAGTCACTCTCATAAAAAAAAAAAAGGGGGGGGGGGGGGTGGGGGGGGGGGGGATCAGAATCGGCATTTTTGTTACGTTAAAATAAAATAAGTGTCTGGTGAAATCAAAGAGCATTTTTCAACAAGTAATCACCATAAACACAGACCTCAATTACCTTTCTTTTGTAAATATACAAGTGCCCAAAATATGCCTTCGTTTCTTTTTTATGGACGATATAAATCGCACTCCTTATCGTAAGGTTGACACTGGTTCGAAACTTTTCTGATACAATGCGACAAGACCGATCCTTGGGAGTTCCATCTCCACACCACCATAGCCCTATCAAACTGCGTCCTGATCATGGGTGCCCCCCTCTCCTCAGCCCCTATGAACCACATCCCTCCCTCCCTCCCTTTAGCCAATTCCCCGCTCCAATCACACAAGGGAATAACAGATTTCCGCTGCCACGATCACAATTCCTTCTTCACTCGCCTGTGAAATATGGTCTGGTCTCCGAGAACTGATGTATGGCAGCCAACAGATTCTCTAAAGAGAAACACGGGGAAGACGTTTCGCTCAATGAAATCTTCCTTTAGGAAACGCTCCCAAAGTTTCCTTTCCGAATTCCCGGTCTTCGAACGCGAGGCTCCCGCACCAGGCAGACGGATGGAAAATCTGATTCAGTTAACCGAATGGACATTCAAATATAAATTTTGGAAATTGGGCGTATTTCTAAATTATTCTGGAAAGGATGAATAGTAAAGGACTTACTGATGCATATGTCTTTACAAACATTGATTTATTTAAAAATATTAAGAGTATTCTAGGTAATTAGCTACTCACAATATACATGTAAGACTGCATGTCATTTCTGCAAAGACTCACTTTACCATACAGTTCTAGGCATAAGCCTTGTCATCACGAGAAGACTTCCGCAAACAGAAATTATTTTCCAATGACTATCTCAACGAGTCAATAAAAATTTTATTATTTAATTCACAGTAATAAATAGTTTGTACTCACCTTCATTCAACTCTTCTTTCCTATTAAATTTAGTTACAAAAAAGAATATTTGCAAAACACGTCCATATTCAACATATATTACTGATGCAGTCGCGCTTTATACAATGCTTCCACCTCCAACTAGGAGCTCCCAATGATAATACAATCAATTCCATTATTATATTCAATATCCTTCTCCCTCTACAAATATATGCAAAGCATCCTCATACCACTCCGCGTTGAAAAAAATTTTACATCTGTAAATACCGTTCGGTAAGATATTGATGAAACCTTATAGTCTACTGAAAATTCCACATGAAGTGGTAATTTTGAAAATCCAAAGGTTTTTCTGCATTTTCTAATACTATAGGGTATAACAATTAAAAAACAGTCGGGTGACACTCTGTCACCTTTGGGGAAAATTATCTACGACAAAAAATCTGTAAAAGTTTATACTCCCACCTGACATTTTTATTAATCTCTTCTTTCGAACAGAAAAATTGTTTTATTAATTATTGGAAAAATACATGGCAATAATTGAGAAGAAAATTACTAATATTTTGAAAAAAGCCTTGTGGAAAATCAATTAAAGATTTATAAATAGTTATCATTATTACACTACACAAACTGTGATAGATCGTTACCGCATTTAGCTAGCTATCATTTAAAATGTTTCCAAAAATAGCCCTTTCTTAATTTTTTTCCTTCTCCTTTTTCACTTCCATCTTTCATCAGTTTAGCGAATCGGTTCAAACACTCCACTGAACTTTTACATTGACAAAACAATGTACATTCAAGAGATGCCTTCACACAACTGCAATTTGCACTTCCACATGTATTCCCTTCAATAGCACAAGAGCATTGAATAAGCTGCAGGAAATATTCTGGAGCACAGGATACTTCTCTGGGTGAGGTCACTGGCACTAGAAAAGCGAGAGTAGGGTCTAATTCCCACTCACAGTCAGTCGTGTTCATAAAGGGTGGATTGGCTTCGTTCATAAAGGGTGCATTGGCTTCATCGGCACATTTCCATCGGGCAGCTAGTACTACACATGGAATCCAAATGCAGCTGCTGTTGGAGGCAGCGTCTTTAACCGAGGTGCTCCTACAACTTTATTGGCAGAATATTTTTTCTGTCATACCGCATACCTAATGTCAGACAATAGTGTCAGGGGCTTTTGACAGTATGCCGTAGCAGCGTGATATAAATGTAGTTGCTTATTGTATTTCATCCGACAAGTTTGCATTTATAGTATCACCAAGCCGATGTAATTGTGATGTGTCACAAACAGTTAAGCATGTGCTGCTAAAATGTTTGAAAATATAGGTGGTGTTTTTTAACAGTAACTTTGATGTTTTTTTAACTACGTCCCCAGAACGTAGCTTTCCCCCCCCCCCCCCCAAAGTTCATTACTGTACACTTTAGGTTATGCTTGTGGTAATGGTGTAATAAAAGTCCAAAAACATCTGTATCATCACATATTATGATCATCAACTCCAGCCTTTATCAAATTGAGCAGCTGGTGGAGTATTATGACATTAGCTTCTTCTTGAGTGGTGTGAAGGTCCTCATGTGGTTCCTCTTGACCATTTTGAATAAGAGTGGGGATTGGAGAAGGCCCCAGTGGTTTTCGCGCTCGGCTGCCAATCCGGTGGTCCGAAGTTCGAATCCCGGCTCGGCCAACGCTGAATCAGAGAAATTTATTTCTGGTGATAGAAATTCGCTTCTCGATATAGTGTGGTTCGGATCCCACAATAAGCTGTAGGTCCCGTTGCTAGGTGACCAATTGGTTCCTAGCCACGTTAAAATATCTAATCCTTCGAGCCAGCCCTAGGAGAGCTGTTAATCAACTCAGTGGTCTGGTAAAACTAAGATATACTTGGAGAAGGCCCAGTGATCACTAGCTTACTTTTGTGATGTTTCTACAACTTTCTCTGTCAGTCTGAATAATGTACTGCATGACCTGAATTTTGTTTTTGGTGACAGAGACAGAGAGAGAGAGAGAGAGAGAGAGTGTCACACTTTGACTACGGAGAGGGCTGATCATACTAAGTTTGTATTTTCTACTACTTGACTTGGCTCTTGTCTCTCTTGTACCCTTTTTGATACTATCTTCATTGTATCGATAAAAAAATAAGATATACATAACTCTTATCAAGTTTTTCCTGTATGTATGATCAATGAGCATTACAATAGTTACTAACAGTTCCTTTATTGGGCCAAGTTATTACCCACATTATTGAGATGGCTTTTGTAGCCATCGTCATCTGGTATATTCTCTTTGCATTCATTTACAATGGTGGAAGCAATAGTTTTTACAGCTCTTTGAACATCATCATTCTCTTTATCTTTTGACAGCTTTATGGGATGACTTGCAGATGATTTATGAATAATAATACTAGCGTAACTATAAGCAGGCATCACTATGTACTTGTTTTCTAAAATATCCACAATGGTGTTCATAAACTGCCGACGCTTAATCTTTCCACCATGGACAATATAAACTTGGTAAAGATTAACTGAATTCCTTATGCGGGAATAGTCTTTTTTCATTTCAGTTATGGAAGCACGTAGTGCAGGAGTATTATGCATTTCAGTCATATCTGAAGAAGAGCTCTCTGTTTTACAGTATTTTGTTTTAACAAACGTTTGATAGCATTTTCGGTAGTATTGTCCATCTGCAGCAAGAAGATCTGCTGTGGCTCCACTTAGTCTAAGTTCTGCTTCAAAGCCCCACTGATCATTACGCAATTTACAAACATTTAATGTAGCTTCTTTAAAAGGTTTCTGTGTATCACCACGGTCTGATGTGCGGCATACTGATCCCTTGTCACACCTTTCAAGATGGCGCGGGTCAGGTGTAATTGGACAGACATTTCCACAAAATATACAATGTTCTTTAAGTATGAATTGCCTTGTCCCTTTTCTTTTCTTTCTCTTGGGGGAAGTTGGGCGATATGCAGAGATGTATAAGTTGATATACAGTCTTTGTGAGATTCCGCTGTTGTATCTGGATCCAAGCTGTGATTCAGTTCATCACCTCTCTTTTTACTTGCTTTGATCATTCTATTCGTTGATGTTTCCTTAATATCAGTTGAAGTGCCTTTACAAAAGGGATGATCTTTAAAAATACAATCGCTCATTCTGGAAAAGAATCTTATTTTTCTCTGAAATTTGTTGCTCAAGAAAAATCGAATGGTGATAATGCACTAGCTTATATACTAAAATTATAAGAGAGAAAGGTGTACAAGTGTAGCCTATATCAGCGACATATTTAACAATATGCTAATATTTAAACTAAAGAACAAACTGCTGATAATTCATAAAAGCCTGATAAACCAACCTTTATCCAAAGTTCTTAAAAGTAATCATTATACTATAAGTGTCTTTATAAATTTCACCTTATCTTAAAATCTGAGAGAGAAAAATTATAATCTGTAGTTCTGTGAATTACTGAATTCATAATTATAATTTCTAACGCATATCAAACACATTCCGAATGTTTATGAGCTAACTGGAAAACATTTCATAAGAAAAAAAAATTACATATTAGAGCCAATCTAAAAATTGTGCCAAAAACGATTATCTTATTATCGGTCGTTTAAAAGAATTCCCCAATGGTGACAAGGTGTCATCCAGCATGTCCTGACGAGATCTCCAGACCCTAATGGTATTGAAACAATGGAAAAACATTAGATTCTCACCATAACCCTTTCACGAGAAATTTTGCCCTTTTTTCAGTACACTATTAATAACGTTTTCTCTTAAGAGCGTTTTCCACGTTGTGCACAATTTTAGAGGAACCGACAATATTCAGCTCTAACATACATAATGAGTGCGTAAGTACCATTTACGTAACTGAAAAGACTACCAATCAGGCTCAAGGGAAGACATCGACTGTTCCGATAATAATATCATCAAAAGGATTCCGAAAAAAATTCACATCTCCGCTACTAAAACTAGGAAAGTGATACATAGTATAACATACTGTCTGGATTGGCCCAATATGGGGATGATTCACAAATGATTGAAGGTCTTCAATTCAATTAAGTTTTGGATAGTGAAAACTTCTTGTGAAAGAGAATCATTGTATGCAAATCTTAATATATAATTTTCAGTCTGATTAGCACTGGTTGACAGGGTTTGCTAATTTATTATTTGTTGTTTTTATGTAAAACAATGTCCAAAATACAATTCAATCCACCATTATGGAGAGAAAAAAATTGAGAAATTTGACCTTGCTGTTTGCTTTTTTTTTCCACCGGAATCAGAAAAAGACAACAATCCGAGCAGTCTTCATCCATATAGCATCTAGCCACTTATATAATAGGACACTTCATTCTTAAGTTATGGGAGTTTACCTGATTTAATGCAACAAAATTATGTTCTTAGTAACTCATGTAGGTAGGTTTACGTAAAAAGGTTGGTTTCTTGCAATCTACTAGTAACTTTAATGTCGTTTGTGCTATTTCATCATTATTTTTTACCCACTTCTTGAATTTACAAGTGCTACTCATAAATGCTGCCTGAGATAAAACAACTTTTCATTAACTAGCGGTTCCATGTTTAACGTGGCTTCCGTTACCACAATGGCACTACGGCACAACCAGAAGAACGATTTTTCCCTTTTTTCTAATAAACAAAAACACTACTAAACCGAGAGGCAGTAAATCCAAACAGAAATTATGAAAATATAATTATGAGGTGTTGCTTTTTATTCATGCCCACATAAGAGTTTTATACAAATTGACCGACAGTGCTTACTGAAAGACCATGATTGCTCAATTGAGGTCCCCTATTTGAACTGACGGTCAAAGTCATGGAAGAAACAGCCAACCAAAGGCAAAATTAAAATAATAGAAAAAACCCGCTTCTGATCCTACAATAAAACTACCGCCATTGCGCTTAAAAAATACTAGCATTAACAACTACAACAAACGTCGGACGACACAGGAAAAAAAATACTTACAACGTATATCTAAGCAAATATCAGTTACTGATACTCCCTACAAACACTACCCAGTTTGTTAACAAACAATGAAAGCGAGCGCCAGCAAACAAGCGCTCGAAATGAGTCACCACTTGTATACACTATATGTCTAAGTCAGAGAGCAAATGGATGCGTCATGCATCACTCGGGCGTCAAAGCACTTCACTCTCATAAAGGACGAGCCACATTAGCCTTCATATTCGTTCCATTAAAACGCCGCTTTCCTTTCAAACTCGCCTGTCGACCGAGACCACACGACTCTAGGCGATAATTAACCATCTTGATTTTGTTCAAGCCTCATCTTTAGCGAAAGCATTGCTCAAATACGAGACACTTATGGCTTACTACAAACTACTTAGTTCTTGTTGTTGTTGTTCTTGTTGGGGGAGGGGGGCTGATAGGAAAGCCTAAAAAGGTCTGAAAAAGGTGTTTCGCGTAGAGTTAAGATACAGGAATTTTAGGATAGCATATTTATGATATATTTATTAGAATGAAAATGTAAACCAGTAGGGCGTCTTGAAGTCGATAACTCGCGAAGCTTCTTCGAAGGGTTATCATTATTTAAACATGAATTTATGGTTTTTTTTAAATAAATCTTGTATGGGACGAAATTTAAAGATGTACGGTTTTATCCGCCGAAAGATTTTTTATTTTTTTTATTTTCAATACTTTTGGAGATATTAGTATTTGAATAGCTGGAGGTCGGATTACGCCTTGTTAATGAAAGTAATAAATATTAATGACCACCTTCTACGAAAATCTCCAAGCATTATTCTCTTGCAGTACTTATGACTTTGTAGATATACACATGTAAATCTTTTAGTAAAATGGACTTGCATTCATATATGTTATGATTTATTGATAAATAGTCACACACGAAAGAAACACGTGGCAGACGCACCTTGGAAAAGGTCCATCTTTTTCCTTTCCAGTCCAAATTCGAAAGAAAAACTAAAATACATAATTTTCATATGTCAGTTTTTCTATTTGGTATCAATAAAATGGTGACCATCCATTTATCACAAACAGGAAAGTATTTTACCTTTCAACATCAACAATAAAAAAGCAGTAATTTACCTGAAAAACTGTTCAGTATCATTTTTCATCCCAAACTTCTGCTTCCATTTTTAACAATTTCTCACACAAAATGACGCGTTTTCGTTTTTAATTTTTATCAGCCATTGCGTCTTTTCTTTCCTTCTCTTCCATAAAATGAGGAAATGTTTTCTTCATGGGATCGAGATGCCAAGCATTTATCGTTATGTTCAAACCATAATTCATATAATTATGTTGCTCTTTTTCCATTAATCTATTACTTTTATATATCTATGTGAAGTTTAATCCTTCGAATATAATAGTACATTAACCTGGAGCAACAACAAATGAGGCTGTACGTTGAATTAAATGTTATTAGTTTAATACCACATTTCAATACGTCGAACATTACTAAGCATATAGTGAAGCGAAGAAAGGCGTTGCAGCTACGGCCGAAGGCACGCTGCAAAGAACCTCAAGTAATGCCTACAGTGCACGGCATGAGGTGCACTGACGGCACTAACCTACTACAGAGAATGACTGAAAGAATCCGAAATAAGAAATGCAAAGAAGCTTTTACAATACTTTCTACTCTGTCGAACAGCTGTATTGCAATTGCCATCAAAATTTCTTTAACCTCCATAATTCTGAACGATCCTGTTCCAGAGCACCAAAAATAAACTTGACCAGTTTTTCAATGTAAAAAAATAAACCTGACTTCCTTCGATTCTCTGAATCTGGTACCCTGTGTTCTGACGCCCATGGGGTCAAGTCCACTGCGCCAGTGTTGCGGTTCAGCCATTCTAAAACGGCTTCAAAGTAGATACAATAGAGCCAAAAACGTTTTGCGTGTTAGATTCCTTCGCCTTAGTTTCCATTCGCATTCAGAACTAAGTAATTTTTCTGGATGTCCTAAACCACTAAATCAGAGAGAGAGAGAGAGAGAGAGAGAGAGAGAGAGAGAGAGAGAAATCTAATCTAATGTAGTAGCTATACTAGAAACCAGGCTTAGGAGGTGATTGGTGACTGCTCTGACAACAGGTTTAACCTCCTATAAACAGTTCTCCGCAAT
>NC_087200.1:164046964-164056964 GCF_015104395.2 Macrobrachium nipponense
AAGGATAGAGGACTTGGGGATGCAGTCATTTGTTGGGTGTCACAGCCAGAGTGCTAAGAGCATCAATTTATGATGTTTGGTTTATGTCCATTTCTCACCTCTGACGGGATACAGCGCCCGGGGAATATTTCGATATGTGACGCCCTTGCACCGTGCCGTTTATTTTTGGGGGTCCCGCGATAAGGATCATTTGTCACCAAAGAAACTGGGGAACGGGGGACTGGAAAGGGAAGTGGAAGGTGGTGAGAAGGGGTATTTAATTGAGAGAAAGTGCTTGAGTGTCTATATCCTAGTTCTCAGCGAGATGCAATAAAGACTGAGTGAATCCAGTGTCTTTTCTCTTTATAACTAGTACCTGTTTCTTTTTTCTTCTGTAACACAAAGAGTCTTTGTATGACCAACTTACCCAATAAAAGCTTTTTCTTTTGAAGATGTATGAGGCTAAATCAAGGGAAATCCTAACAAGCCTTTTACTGCCATCTTTTGCTTCAACGCTTCGTGAGATGAAAAGGAAAAGATGGAAGAATTAGGCTATTTAGCCTTGGGATACGCTTCAATGGTTTCTCATTTCTTAACAGGAAATAAGAGAAGAAACATGGAGAGAGAGAGAGAGAGAGAGAGAGAGAGAGAGAGAGAGAGAGAGAGAGAGAGAGAGAGAGAGAGAATAGTAGTTGTTCCTGAAACTATAACCATCTGTGCAAATAACGCATTTCTGCGAACGTGACTTGCAGCGATAGATGACCTTTCAAAAGGTTGTTCTAAGCATTAGAGAAAGAACCAATGAACGTAGGAAATCGTATTTCTTCCTTGCTTTCTTCAGTAACAAAATTCGTAACACATGGGAAAGGATGTAGGGAGGGGAAGGGAGGAAAGCTTGGTCCCTTCCTTACTGCTTAACCCCCTTCGGAGAGAGAGAGAGAGAGAGAGAGAGAGAGAGAGAGAGAGAGAGAGAGAGAGAGAAAGTTCTCCAAGAGACACGGAGAGCTAGTGGGAAGAACAAACCCTCTTTGTGAGAAGAGCTGAGGGGAAAAAATGAGAGGAAAGAACATACGCAGTATCTGATGAGAGGAAGAGTGAGGCTGTTGTATCTCCGGAGAGAGAAAGATAGATGGATGGGAACTCTCATCAATTATGGAGATCAGGGGAGATACAGAAAGAGCGATAAGAGCAGCACTGGACCAGTGAATAAGGACTCTAGACTCAAACCTACCACTCGACACATACAGGTAATTCTATCCTGAAATCAATGGAAAAATCAAGATGGCCTTATGCATGCGACGCCCGCTGCGTCACATACACCATGCCCACAGTAATTCTGAATCCTTCAGTTCTCAATAAAAAGAACTTTTTTTCTTATTTGTGGGGGGGGGGGGGGGGGGGGGGGGGGGGGGGGGGGGGGGGGGGGGGGAGGGGGGGGCTCTCGGTTCCTAGGTCACGTTTCTACACAGAATGCCAAAGAAACTAAATTTGTGAGCATATATAAAGCTGCAATATAGGAAAGTTAAGAGATAACACAAAACGAAACACAAGTGCACAATACAGGAAAAAAACTTATAGCTTCGCACTGTTCGTCAAAGAACCCGTTATAACAAAAATATTATTTTTAGCGAAGATAAACAGTGATCGGTTACACAACAAAGAAAATTCCTTTGTCTAGAAATTCTGCTGACACACGATACACATATCACTAGAACTGAACTGCATGCATGATTTTTGTGAAGATAAACAAATTTATTAACCTTTGGAGTATTACTTTATCTTATCCGGATCGGCAATTAACTCTTGAAAATGAACCTTCACACACACACACTGTAAGATATATATATATATATGTATATATATATATATATATATATATATATCTATATATATTTATATATATATAATATATGTATATATATATATATATATATATATATATATATATATATATATATAGAGGAGAGAGAGAGAGAGATAGAGAGAGAGAGAAGAGGAGAGAGGAGACGAGAGAAGAGATGAGAGAGAGAGACTTTGGAGTAAATAATATTCTAGGTCTCACGAAAAAAGACATGATAGTTATCTTTTGAGAAATTCTATTACGATTTAAATTTAGAATCTAATTTCAAAATGCATTTTTTCTGAATGCTTTCTTTTAACTGGCTGAAATCTGTATTTCAAAACTCACCAAAGATTCTAAAAAAAAAACAAGAGGGGATCTTCGTTCCAGTATCTCGCGAGGAGAATGATCTAACTAAGGTACGCCAGAGTTTGGCTCAAAGCGAAAATTTGGGTATAATAATTCACACTTCACAAGACAGTGCAATCTGAAAATATTGGTTGAAACAGGAAGTGAAACTTTCGTCACAAGGAACGAATAATGTTCAAATTGCTTAAAAGTTCAGATTCAGACCTATATAATAGACCACGAGCAAGCAATTATGGTTAGTGACTGGCGAGTTCAAAATTTTAAAAGTTCTTCGAGTGACGTTGATAATTTGTGTTCAAAATGTCATGGAGTCTTAAAAACTTTGAATCAACTTCAACTGAGGTGAAAGTTTCCAAAGACTTTTGCCCAAACTGAATAGTCCCGTAATCAAATCTTACATTAATTCATAATATCTCACACAGAGATATGACCCAATTAAAAAATCTATCGAAATGCGAAAATTCTCAAGTAAGTAGATGCTCTAGCCCAAGATTAGCCAACACGTTTATTGTACTCACGATTGTTTGCATCCTCTTCCATTTTTTCTTTTTTTCTTTTTTTATTCAGTGGTTTCTCTTCCTGCAACTTTTCAATATCACTTTCACTCTCTTTCCAGTTAATCAGTGCCACATCTACTCAATAAACTTTGTTGCACTCTCAAAATTTTCAACATCACTTGTATCTATTGAATAGATACAACCTATGCAACATGTCATGCAATACAATGTTGAACAATGACCTCAAGAATAGTGCATCACTACCACTGCTTCGTTACTACTACCTGGTGTTAAAAATTCTAAGGTCAACAACGAAAATACATTGTTTACAACAATATTCCTTTCATACTAACAAAAATATGGAATGCGATATTTTTCTTGACAAAAAATTCACATGTTCCATAATTAACATCATATAATTACAAAAAAATTATTGATGATAAAAATTATAAATGGTAAACAATTACAATATATTAAAAGTAATTAACAAGTAGTAACGAATTATATCTGGTGGAGGACACCACTTTCCTAGAAAACAGGTTTCTCGCCGACAACTTCGGACTGAGGAAAGTCCACCTCCCCATCCCAGCAATCAAAGATAAACCCCAATCTCAAGTCTGCTTGGTAATGTATAGTCATTGCAGACTTAATCAAGCATTAAATACCTAATAGTTACGTGAATGTGCAAATCCAAATCTCATGTGGCATTAGGCTGGTTCCCATCTTCTCTACAAATGTGATGTTATTTCCAGAGGCTTTTTATTACCGGATTGATTGACTGATTGTGTCTATTAAACCTGGCGTCACAACATCTAGGTTATTGACTCCGAAATAAATTTAAATAGAAAAAAATTAAATTTAAAATTTATTTTATATAAAAATATCTGGATTTATATGTATATAAATCCAGGAAAAATGTAAAATAAATTTCGTATAAAAATATCTGGATTTATATGTATATAAATCCAGGAAAAAGACGTGTTCAATAGGTTTACCAACCATCTCATAGGAAAGTAATAAAATAGACTTTAGACCAAAGGCCAAGCACTGGGCCCTATGAGGTCATTCAGCGCTGGAAAGGAAACTGAGAGTACATTGCACTTGCACTTGGAAATAATTGTCAGGAGAGGGTGGGTGGATAGCAAGATGGAAGAAAGATATGAATGGAGGCGCAGTAAAAGGAATGAAATAGTTTGCAACTAGGGCCGAAGGGACGATGCAAAGAACCTTTAGTAATGCCTACAATGCAACCCATGAGGTGCACTGCTGGCACTACCCTCTAAGGGGTCAACCATCCAATAATATTGCTTTAATTTCAAGGAATATGTCCTTCAATGGCAAACTGTCTATTTGAATGACCTTTCATTGCCTGTCATACGAATAGATCCGGAGCAATTCAAACTAAACCCTAAATACTTAATAAAAAATGTAACAGAAGCAAGTGCATTTATCAGAAAGACTGTTAGCTCACCTACAGAATCGCTAAAGAATAAGAAGAAAAAGGAAAAAAACTTCCAACACTAAGTTATAATCTCTTTTAAGCACAACTGGCATAACACTGTCATTCTGAATGCCAAGTCCGTCATAGCAAGACATGATGTCTGTAACAAAAGAAGAAATCAATTTCTCAAGGATAAAATTTCGTCCCTTTCATAAGGATTCAAGGAATGGCCGTTAGTAATTTACACACGAGTTCGTTCCGGTATCTGGTTCACATTATCACGAAGGGTCTAAGAGATAACACTGACATCGAACACAGGCGACGTGAGGTCTAAGCGACTGAGAAAATTAGTGCAGGGTGGATACGCCTTATGCGACAGGGAAACCAAAATGATCCCATTTTGCTCCTACAGCTTTGATGTTAGGCATCCTTCATAAGCAAAACTTACCTTAAATTCCACTGGTCATCATGACATTCCTGGTCGCTGACGAGTCGCTACCATTCTCCTGCGGGGATATTAGAAAAATAATAAGAAAAGGCCACAACTAGGCCCAGAAAGTACTCGAGTGTTAATACTATGTAAATAATTTCAAGTAAACCTGTTATAATCGGTCATCTTGTGGGTTTTTTTTCTCAATAATATAATAATAATAACAACAGAAACCACTCTCAGGCAGAATATGTTTGGTTTGATCACACCACGAAATGGCAGAAATCTGAGATTCCAATACATCTTTAACATGGAGTAAGACAATGATTGAATTTATACGGAAAAAACTCAATACAGGCACTTTTTTTTTTAATTACAGGAAATCTCAGCTATTGCATATCTACTCCATAAATTTTTTTTTACTTCGTCACTAACATTCCTGACATCGTTTATGTCATAATTTCCACATGGTTATTTATCACAATTGAGGGCTGGGGTTCTTACACATATATACTCTGTTTTTTTCCATCTGTCCATCCGCCTGTGGTGGTCGCGCATGGTAACACTGCGTCACTGGCTTTAAATAGTTACGCTATGTCTAAGTTTTAGGTAAATAAAAGGATATCTGGGTGTACATTTGCAACTGAAAAGTGTTTTAATAATTTCCTGTATGCGAATTACAACGTTAATATTCGAAATAGGATGTTATTTAAAGACCGGGATGCAGTGTTACCATGCGCAAACACCACAGGCGGATGGACAGATGAAAAAAAAAACAGAGTATAGTTATATTCTGTTATGAATAATGTGTCCACTGCTTTTTAATTTGTCTTTTTCTTATTGTTATGTTTGCCTTTTCCTGGGTTCCTCTTTCTCCCTTGATTTCATTATGACAACCAATGTTGTGATTATCAATTATCATTTAATACTTTTCTTAAAAGCATATTCATTTTTCATTTCCCTAGGAAGGGTTACCACCAGGAGCAGTATTTCCTTTTGACTGTCTTACTATGAATATTCTTCACTCTTCGAAAACGTTGGGTAAATCCAAAGTTACCAAGATATACGTGTATATTATATTGAATAGCACAGTAGTAATAGTAAAGTTGTGAAAACTGTTGTTCATTTCTGTTCTACGTATCTAAATTCTGCATTCGTATTTAGCCATGAGAACAAATAAAGTATATGATTACCATTAACTGTTTTGCTTATAGTTCAGTCGTATTCGGGGTTTCAGTTCCGGATGTTCGAAATCTTGGCGAAGAGTAATGGCATGAGTAATTTTCGCTAAGGCTCATCGTGTCTCTGTTGAAATACTATCTGGAACTTAGTTACTTTACTGCAATCAATCTTTGCCAGATCAGAGAAGAGCATAGTGGAACCACCCCTCTAAGAAAAAGTAGTTTAAGGTGATTTTAAATACACACACACACACACACACACACACATATATATATATATATATATATATATATATATATATATATATATATGTGTGTGTGTGTGTGTGTGTGTGTGTGTGTGTGTGTGTGTGTGTGTGTGTGTGTGTTGTGTAAATACTTAAAATTTCTTCCCTTCTTGACGTTCGAAAATTTAATCTTTGTACGACTGCCACAGCAAAGGTAACAGTTAATAAAGGAAAAAAAAAACACACGTACGCACACACACACACACACACACACACACACACACACACACTTGTTCTAAGTAAAGATACCGGTCAAGAGAAAAAGAGGAGGAGAGAGTACAACAGAGATCAAAATATTGTTTTGTAAGTATTCGCTGGAGATTAAATGCACCAATAAAAGATTTAGATCAAGACGACATCGATGTTGAAAAAACAGCAAACTGTAGCGACTGAGAGCATAGATATAAATAACACTGACCATTAATTCCATCCCCTAATCGCCCCAAATAAAGAAAGCGAGAGAAAGGGAGAATTCAAGGGCAAAAAAGTCCAGCAAACATAAACTGAGAGTAACACCAGGAGCAACAAAAACAAACAAGGAAAAGTCTCTCTTCTATCTCCACTTCTTTCTCTTTCTTTCTCTCTAAACACTCAAAACACCAACAAGAGAGAAGGAAGAAACGAGAAAAAATGAGCGAAAGGGAGAAAAAGAAAGAAATCGCTTCAGGAATCTCATGGTTGGGTGCACCCTCAGTCTACCTCGCTATTTCCCCTTCCATGCCCCCCCCCCCCCCCCCCCCCCCCCCCCTTCCCATCCTCTCTCCCTGTCCCCTCGCCTGTGAGTCAGGCCCTGACCTCGTTTTTCAACGTCGCTTTATGTGCGTCATATTTTTTCAGCCCATTTCGAGACTTTCCCATCCCAAAATCGAAATTGCTGCCTACCGGCCTCAATGGAAGAGTGGATATTTGTTCACAGTAAGCCTTACTAAAACCTTTTTCGCTTTTTGCCTCTTTTGTTGGGAAGAAACTTTTCGTGGTAATTCGTAACAACCTTGTATTGCCGCATGAAAACGCACATGCTCATACGCCATACACATGAACAAATGTATCATACTATTGAGTTACACTTGTAAGAGATATACATTCATACTCACAAAATATTTACACAAATCACCAAATATTTACACAATCATATTTCATTAGAAGTTTTCAAGGTACATTGATATACTATAAGTGTGACAGGTTTCAAAATTACATTGTGTATACGATAGCACATTACACACTTATCTAACTTAAATTAAAAGTTAAGATGTCTGCCGCAATAATCCATGAGTTGAAAAACCCCGATTTCAAATTTTTTTCATTGAGTAACCAAATAAAATCTTTTTCATGGTTTTTGGAATAACGCTTATCTCGTCGAGCCCCTCCCGTTCTGATGGCGCATTTTGACGGTGTAGTTTTTTTTTTTTCTTTCCTTTCGTTTTTAACTCTCTCCGCCCCAGCTGCGACGACCAAGAACAGCTGACTAACAACCGTGTACAAAATTCACTGCTTGGGTCAACAGAGACGCACTGGGATGTAAGAGAACGCGCCAATTCATTTCACTTCTCTGGCTGGAAAGTCGAATACAGGTCGTCCATTTGTGACTTAGGTGACATACAGAGAGAGAGAGAGAGAGAGAGAGAGAGAGAGAGAGAGAGAGAGAGACGTTTTAACTAATGGTTGGTCTTGTGCGACCAAACTTACAACCGCTGCCTACCAGCCTGAGATGGCCAAGGGCTGGCAGAAGTTGAACATCTAATTTCTCGCCACGACTACGAATCAATTGGGTTACCTCGGAGGGGGCGGAGGAAGGCACAGGAAAGGAGGTAAGATGAAAACTTAGTGGGTGGGTAATTTTAACATTTATTTATATTATATATATATTATTATATATATATATAATATATATATATATTTATATATAACATTATACACTATACATATACCATACCATAAATATACATATATATATATATATATATATATATATATATATATATATATATATATATATATATACATATAAGGAGTCCATAAAAACGCCAAAATATAGAAAGTAAGTACTATATTTCAGCAGTCTCTGAAACATAGTGCTTTCTATATTTTGTCGTTTTTATGGGCTCCTTTTATTAGGTGGAATTCTGCTGTAACAGAACATTTTTACCAGTCACGCACACAAATATATACACATATAAATATACTTTTTATGCACTTTCCTGTATCCCGTCGCAAAGAGCAAGAACTATTTTAAATAAACAATCTAAATTACATAAGCAAGGACTGTAATTACTCAAATAGCACTATAGAAAAACTCCTTTAAGATACTTATAAAAAACTGCGCAGTTAGATGAAAAGAGAAGGTTATTCCTCTTACTTAACATTATCCAATATATATTACTATTATGAAAATAATTAAGAACCAGCGGCACCTTCTGAAGGAGGGTACTGAACTGCTGAAGGAAACGGAACTACCGCATGGCTTGGCTTAGGCATCCCTGGCTCCCAAAGAAGCCAATTTTTACAACAAATATCCTTGGTTAATTTATCTTCCGGAAGCGACAAGCTTTTGGGACATTTTCTTAATATGCGCTCTTTTGGGTTGCCATGGCAACGCAGCTCGTTTATCATGAAAAAGGCTATAAATATGTCAAACTGCACGGATACTTTAAGGGGGATGCCTCACCCGAATTCCTCCATTTTTCACGACGACACGATTCTCGGAAACTGAAAGGTGATTAGCCGATCAGAGAAGAGCTTAAAATCTTTATTTACTTTTCTTTTATTTCCAAAGTCCACATGAATAATTATAAACGAACCGTACCACATGCAGTAAGTCAACTCTCCAGATCTCTCTTTATCAACTCCAGAAATGCGTATCCTCCCGTGTCTTAAAAAGACACTAATGGATTTGGATGAAGTTTTGTAGTGCATGAACGGGCCATAGACGCAATAAGAATTGACTACGATTTTTAAATGTCTACAGAGGGATCCATAAAAATATATACGAAAAAACACACACACATACACAGGCATACATACAAAACGTCTATCACGGGAACGAAAATGTCCCATTAGATATCAACAGGCCACATTGCCACGAAGAAACCGAAGCAACGGAGTGCGACATCTTCCACCTTTACTCTTTGGCAATTTCAAGCAAACTGCTTGAAGTTGAAAATGCCACAGAGTAAATGGCCCCATAGACGGTACGACCGGCGGATAAGGTTCTGTTCTGACTTCGGCATCCGAGTTGCGGCAGTTGCCATTGACATTCGAATTCACTTCAGTTGACCGAAACCTGGTAGAGTGAGGACATGGACGCTCCGCTCAGTGATGTCACAATAAACTGAGCTCTTGTAGCAGAACTAGGAAAACCGCAGCGAAAAAGGATATCCTGAATTGAAGTATGGTTGAAGAACACGATTGTTTATTTAATGAATTGAAACTTTACCCTTGCGACTTGTTCAATTACCCGAGAATGGATAAGCAGACTGACAGGGAATAATTATATATGGTCTCCCCTCTAAAGTCATAGAAAAAAAAAACACACTTGTATGAGACAACTTGTATGGACACACTTCGCTTACAAGCCACAAGTCGTTCCTGGGGCATATAATCCCAGAGACATGTAAAGTAATTAATTATTTAAGTAACTGTTGCATACATTAATAACATCTTGCATAGTCTAGTGGTATTTAATAGACTAGTATATAGTAGACCTATGATCCGTTCAAGCAGAATAAGGCCTTAAAACTACGGTTCTGTAGCCAAGTGCACAATTTTCACCTTTCGTACTCAAAATTTTTAATTTAACGAGGAAAATTGAAATACTATTGAAAATATTATCATAAACTTATTTCATGTACGGCAAATAATGTAATTTAAAGAACAGTACTAATACATACATACAAACATGATATGCATACACAAACATATAACATATAGTATATAGTGTATAGAAATATTGTTTAAATTACATTGTTATTTTCCATAC
>NC_087200.1:164061964-164096964 GCF_015104395.2 Macrobrachium nipponense
GAGAACGATCAGGCAAAGATTTTCTGGGACTATGGTATCAGAACGGATAGCGTGATACGTGCAAATAGACCAGACGTGACGTTGATTGACAAAGTCAAGAAGAAAGTATCACTCATTGATGTCGCAATACCATGGGACACCAGAGTTGAAGAAAGAGAAAGGGAAAAAATTTGATAAGTATCAAGATCCTGATAAGAAATAAGAAGGATATGGATATGCCAGTGGAAATCGTACCCATAATCATAGGAACACTGGCACGATTCCAAGATCCCTGAAATTGAATCTGGAAAAACTAAAGGCTGAAGTAGCTCCAGGACTAATGCAAAAAGTGTGTGCTCCTAGAAACAGCGCACCTAGTACGAAAAAGGATGGACTCCTAAGGAGCCAGGATGCAACCCGGAACCCCACACTATAAAAACCACCCAGTCGAATAGGAGGACTGTGTATAATAATAATAATAATAATAATAATAATAATAATAATAATAATAATAATAATAATAATAATAAAGACGTTTTACTACTACTACTACTACTACTACTACTACTACTACTACTACTACTACTACTACTACTAATAATAATAATAATAATAATAATAATAATAATAATAATAAATTTTACTTACCAATCAAGCAGATTAAATAGACATTTATATATTGCTTGCACATTAATGTAGAGTACATCGATTGCTAACCTGCGTGGCGTGGCACTACCGGGTGACATGTGATTAATTAAAGGGGCTGCAATATCAAATTAATAAAAAACTTTATTAATATTTTTGGATCACCGATTCTCTTCCTCATTTCTGGCATCAACGGCATCGATATTTCGTATCCACACGCCCGTCACTGCACGTTATGCTTAAATCTCGTTGGCTTTGGCGCAATTTAAACCGACACAAGTATCGAGGAGTTGTGTAATAAACAGCAAGAGTTTTGAACAGAATACAAAAATACGTAACAGAAGTGTAATCAACAGACGCATTTATCGTTTTTATGCAAAAACATTCTTTTATACTTTGGGCCCATTGTGCCCTGTTAGCTTGTTTCGGCTCTATCAATGTGCTCATTACTCATATATTTAGTATACAACTGCTCTAATTTCCGTTACATAAACATTTTTCATATTCGTTGAATAAACAACAAGTATCTTTCATTCTGCAATTCATCCAGGGACAAAATATTGTTACAACGACACTGAATTTAATTGAGAATACTGAAAAATTGGTTGTTTTCTATTAAGGGAGCTGGTGTCTTCTGAAAAGCCTGGCGAACTCTCGTATTGAATACAAACAACCATTTCTTATATCTATGGAACTATGGGAAATGGCGCGAGAGGCGTTTGTATCGAAGCTCATGTGAGTACTGTCCAAACAATGACTTGTAAATACTGCTGGGGTGTGACATTTACACTAAGGTGGAAGATGAATTCTCGCACGTCCGCTCTTTATTCCTGGCTCGGTATAGCGCAGCACTTTGGCTGGGAAGAACATACTGCAGAATGCCGTTTCGTACTCCAATGAACAACCATAAAACGTGTATGATCATTTTTCCCTGTGCCCATGATGCTTAATAAAAAATGACTTTTACAGAAATAACCGTGTCAGTCTAATTATATATATATATATATATATATATATATATATATATATATATATATATATATTATATATATTAGGAGACTGATTACGAATCTTTCTATAGCTTTCCCATGCAATCTAACTGCATGTGCGTGTGGGAGACTACTGTAACTGTTCTCATATTTCAAACAGGCGCCGTCTATTTATACCCATATTGATGACCTTTCATCCTAGACTGTAAAATAAGGACCCGAGCGGCTATCAATACCAGTAGGATCCTCATTAACGCATAAATGCTACTAATTAACGCATCTCTAATTAGCAATCATTTACCGAAGGGCTTCATCCGCGTCTCCAAACCGCGGCAATCAGCTGGCTGTGGGATTATTGTAATTAAGTGGCTAATGCGTTAAAAACGACCCTAAAGACCATCATGAAGCAATCATTAGTTACTGGTCCCTCAAGAGGATTCCTCAAATGAGACACTGGAGTCCTCAGACACGACGCAAGAGTCCTAGGAGACCTTTCGACCCGAGGGTCTCATCAGCGGCCCGACAGCACTGACGGCCAAATGAACACTCTGTTTGATTAGAGAAAAATTCAGGTGAAATTCTCATCAATCACGGAGTGGCATTTTGTGTATTGGAGGCTTGGGAGAGCAACGGGAGCAATTCTCCCTGTCGCATAACCGTCATTTGAGCGGAATCAATGCAATGTTACTGGAAGTAAATGGAAAGTTTCACTGAGCTGAAACTATAATGTTAATTCAAATACATGTGCATGTGCATACGTTTATGTATGAACTGTATACGTATAAACTAAAAATTTCATATAAACACAAACTTATATATGTATACTTATATATGTACTTCTTTTACGTAAGGTTCTCCCACGAGTTTATCGCTTGGTAAAAAAAATAAAGTATCATTGATAAGGAATGAAGGAAAATATATATTAACATTCTAATGCTCCATCAACTTGAACAATGCTAAATAACCTTTTTTTCGTTTTTTTTTAACCCCCCTTTTTTTTTTAATTCTAGCACTGTGGAGGTAGGCTATATTAATTTTTTTTTGCGAATAGTGCGAAAATACAGTTTCTATATAATTTTTTATGGGAGCAACACTAATCGGTTTTCTCCACAGTGAAACAGATCCCAAGAACCAGTATTGCATAAAAAACAAAGTATCCAACATGGCGTCTAATGCGAAACTTGTCTTGCAAATGATATCAGGTATAAGAACAAAATAAAAACACAATAATTAATTATATAACCTCTTGGCGATTCTGACAACGATGATTTTCGATACAGCGTTATTCAACAAGAAATTTTAACCCTTTATAAAATTCTAAGTCGGCACAAGGTACTTAATAATACTAATCGCTACGAAACGATAAATGTTCCACATTTGATCTCGAGAAGAATTAAGCTGGTAAACAATAAGTTTAAATCATAAATAAAAAAAAAAAAATCTAGGTGGAGGGTGGTTTTGCCTTGACATACCTTACTTGTATATTTTGGTTTTCCTGCAAGTCTGGGCATACGGTAGGGTATCCCGTAAACGTCCAAAACATTATTCAAGTATCCATAATACATACCCTGTGGCCTTTACATGTGCGAGCAGTTATTAAAGTGATATAATTAATTTTTTTTAATTTCTTGAGCGCCTTTATGACAAAAAACCAAGACCGTTTAGAGAAACAGATCGTATAGTTGAAATATAATTTATTCTTGAAGCTTCCTTGACCTATATGAAACATACATAAATTACTCAGGTGCATTTAACATTAATAAAAGTATATTTTCAAGTCTATTTATTATTTATTAACGATCAGAGAGAGAGAGAGAGAGAGAGAGAGAGAGAGAGAGAGAGAGAGAGAGAGAGAGAGAGAGAGAGATAAAAGGTTTCATGTAACCATGAAATGCAATCATCAAGGGAGTAATCAAACTGAAACTGCATTAAGTCCTCAACAGAAATTTCCTAGAAACCTGATAGCAGGAAAGTTCTTGAAAGACGGATATTGACTGTTTGTGAGCATAAGGGACCTGAGGGAATTTGCACAAGTCTTGTAGTTTGAAGAAAGACGTTTAGAGGTACTGAGTCGAGGAGGAGGAGGAGGAGGAGGAGGAGGAGGAGGAGGAGGAGGATGTGGAGGGTGGAGGTGGAGGAGGGTGATTTAACTCAGAATGGTACGGGTTAATCATTATGGACGAGTCTCTGAGTATCAGGCACTTCCAGTATCAACTATCGATGAAAATTCTTGATGTATAAATATCTTGTAAATAATACGAATATAAATTATTAAAAACAGGAAAAGAACGTTCATGAGTCTTCCAAATCTAATATTATGTAGGCCATTTCTTGGAATAGTGCAATATCTTTTCGGTAATCAGAGGTAAATATAAAAAAAAAATGAATTAAAAAAGTTTAAGTATTCACATAAATATAAAGATATATATATACATATATATATATATATATATATATATATATATATATATATTATATATATACACACACACACACACACACACACACACATATATATATATATATATATGTATATATATATATATATATATATATATAAATGTTTTCTTTCTTAATGATTATAAACGTTAAAATGCGCTGGGACACGAAGCTACTGTTGATGCCACTGTATTGCTTTACCTGTGACGATCTCGAAAGAATCAGGTCGAGCCTTGGGATGGGCAACCTCAAGGTGGAGGTAGGGGCAGGGCGTTGGGGTGAGGGTGGGGGTCGGGGAGGAGGGACGCTATGGTAAGGCAAAGGTTGACAGGCGATGTTGCGTGACCTTGTGCCGTCCATTACGCCGGCGACACCTGGATTGGCACCGTGTCTCTCTCTGTTTATGAATTCTAGTTTATTAAGCGAGGTTGGTGCTTTGACGGTGGCCACCGCTGGGTTTACGCTTAAGGAAGTGAGTAAAATTCACGAAATTAACGATCTGGGCGAAAATCCAATTACATTTCTTTTTTCTAAACACTAGAAGCATTTCATATAGCCATCCCTTCCGAAAGCAGTAAATAAAAATACTAATTTTGAGAGCATGACAGATAGCAAGGATATATGAAGTTTAATTAGGTTCCACTATTTTATTATAATCATTACATATAAGCTTAGGTGATCCCCTTCTCCCTTTAGGAGCTGCCAGCATGGGATATTCGCTCTCGCATATTTAGTTAAACCACTTCCGGAAGTGATTTAACTAAATCTAATAAATACCTATAATGTGAACTGTCTCCAACTGCAGGATTTCTTGACTAAGTCACCACGAAAACCTAATAGAATAATTCGTGGCCCATAGTCAGTCCTACAGCCAATATTTCTTGAAACGCCGCACCTGATAGAAAAAGAACCGATGCTAGGATTATAATTGAAAATAAAAGAAATAGTCCTTGACTTGTCATATAAAACGCACTGAAAGATTTCGAGTAATGTATCAATCGATCGAAGGTGAAATCAAGTATGAAATGACTGTGATGAAAACACTTGCTTCAAGTGATATGTTCTTAAAGATTGCAGAGACAGTGATACTTCCTGGTCAGAAATATCTTAAGCTCCACAAAGAAAAGAAAGGTCTTTCGCATTAGCTAATCTGGTCCTATCAAATACTGCTAAATTGTATGAACCCAGAAAGAAACGAATTCTGACGGGCACTGTAATTAATCTAATTTTCTTCTGGTATGCAGTGAAGTTCTTGCGTGTCAAGGCGTTCTTTACAACTCTATTTATTTTCCTTTTTTATTCTTACTTCTCAGAGATCAATGTAAATGTGCAAATTACTGTACCACGGTGCTTTGTGAGAATGACAGATGTAAAGAACTAGCACTGCAGAAACTTTGGAGAAATCCAAACCCAATTTGCCTTCAAACCTGCAGAAAAATGGATATTTAAGAATCTGAGACATCAATTGACGAAAGAACAAGTCCGCGCTTCAGGGTGTGGACGAATATATAATATGGTGTCCATAAATCTGAAGCAAGGCAGAGTACCAACTCTTCCTTACGAATAGGGGATGTGAAGCGACGAAGTTAAAACTTCCGAAATTACGCGAACATAACATTGCAGAAACAAAAAGTCATTAGCTTTTCTTTTAACAAAACTTAATTCTTGCAAAAGGCCACGGGCCACAGTTCGTTACTGATGAGATTTAACTGCATTTCTAAATAGAACATGAAAATCTACTATAACACGAAAAGTCAAAATTCTTCATAGCCAAAGATAAATAAATGCTAAAATTAAACTACAGATAAATGCATTTTAGTGTACAAACCATTTAAATATACATGGCTTCAGTACACGTTAAAATTCATACACACACTTAATATAATCACGCAAGCAGGAATTTAAATATATATTAAATGATTAATTTGAATGATTTATATTTTCTCCAGTCAATAATAAAAATAATTTCTATAAGAACGGAACCATACACCCCAAACAGGAAAATAAAATCACGGTCACTGAACTCCTGAGCATGCAGAAAGAAACAGGCGCAAGTTCATTTTGTGCATTACCATCCGCTTTCGAACACAATCCACATAATCCTCGAAAATCACAAGGAAATCCAAACTGAAAATGGAGAGAACTGCTTCATAGAATTAAGCAGCGATATACATACTGCAACCCGCCTGACTTTACTACTCAGATTTATGCTCAAGAGACCCAAATTACGGCTTTAACTCCACCGAAAGAATTTGACTTTATCACGTTAGACTGAAAGTAAGATGATAAAGTATACTAATCCTAGCCTTCCTCTACGCGCGCTACCCCTGGCAAATCATAGACGTTAAGGTCACAGCAGCATGAGTTACAGTCTCTAGTAAGATACAGGCAAAGCTCACCTTCTCATCTATGTCTCTACCTACCTGTCTGTGTATCGAACTATCTATCTATCTATCAAAAGGAGTTGACTGCGAATGGGCTCGTTTCCTGAAAACCTCACTAGGCCTCTTTTGACCTAACGAATGAAGTACAGAATGTACAGGGTAGTAAGCGTTTGTAATTGGTTGCAGCCGTGTCAGGGGAGATTGAATAACAGACAGACAGACGGACATAACGCCCATTATAGTAAGATATGTAGATATGTAATAAATATATGTATGTATGTACATATATATATATATATATATATATATATATATATATATATATATATATATATATATATATCATTCAAGCTACAAATGTCCTTTAATATCTAAATTCACTCTACCTCCCAAATGATATATTTTCATATATGTACCGAAGGGGATTTTTTTTTTTTTTTTTTTAGTTGATAATAATTTCGTCCCCCCATGGGATCGAACCACCGTCCAAGTGGACGGGGACGAAATCAGGACAGTCAGTGACGCTATCCAAACAAACTTATTAATTAGTCTTTGAGTACGAAATCAAAAGTGCCTAGTAACGTAAACGTGCGTTGGAACTCGAAGTGAATGACGCAATGTTAGCAGTGAAGGTCCATGAGCCGCCAAGGTCTTGTCTGTGTCGTTGTAAGGCTGCAAATGCTGCAGAAGTGTGATTGTAGCAGCAACCGACGTGTCTTTTCGTTCCGTGGAGCCATTCACCGTCAGAGAACTGAATTGAATTTGAAACACACATACGTACACACACATACATATACACACATACACACACAGACATATATATATATATATATATATATATATATAAAATTGTTATATATATATATATATATATATATATATATATATATATATATATATATATATATATATATTATATATATATAATATTTACATCGAGTGCGGGGACAAAGTCATACACCAGTGTTCCCAAGTCAGTGCACACTAAATTTCTTACTTATAATGACGATATATAAAAACAAAGTTCTAAGGAAATTTTTTTCCCATTTTCTAAAACAAAAGCAATATTTTGCAAAAAATTTAATGAGAGAGAGAGAGAGAGAGAGAGAGAGAGAGAGAGAGGAGAGAGAGACATGATCGTAACTTTCATAAAAGAAACGCAGAAAAAGTGTTGTTAAATCAATAACAGACGAAAGTAAAAACTCTAAAAATGGAAAAGCGCCACTCCATCATCCTTCTTATCGCAACTGGTAATTACAGCATGCATACGAAATCACGCATGAGACACGTATGTAGATGAATCGCTCTTCCAATTACACTAACCACTTCTTTTTCGCCCTCAGCCAATTAACGTTGGTATGAAAGGAAAACACAGAAAATGACTTAATAGAAGGCGTAATCCCGTTAATGAGGAACTTGAAAAAGCATCCGCTCGTTCATGCAATGCAATGCATGCACACAGGCCACGAGCGCCACCTGGCGGCTGTGGCGGTGAGGGGGGCGTTGACATGGGGGGAGGGGGATTCTATGGAGAGGAAGATGTTGAGAGAGGAATGGGGAGTGAGAGATTGGGAGGAAGATGGGAGATGAGATAGGAGAGGGAGGCGGGATAAGAGAGGGAGGAAGGAAGAGGGAGATTGGATAGGAAGGCAAAAATGAGGACGATGGGACAGGAGGTCAACGCTGGAAAGGGCAGCTGAAAGGCGAGAGACAATAGGATGAGGAAACTGATTGGAGGATGTTCTAGAAAAAGGGGGAAATACGTAGATAGGATTGCAAGAAGGAAGGGGAGGGATACGAACAGGAAGATGGAATGAAGGACTGACTGAAGAAGTGCATGGAGCAATGGAGGCATGTGATAAAAGAAGTGGAATGGAAAATGAGGACGCGTAATGAGGAATCGGGGAAAGAAGTATTGAAAGAGGTCGGGGGGAAGGGGTGGGATGGGAACTAGAAAAAAATGGTATAACATGGGAAGGAAACGATAATGATAACGATAAAAATAAATTTAAAATGAGGGCAAACATGACAAAGAATAATTAAAGTTATAAAATAATGAATTTTATTTGATTTTAGAAATGAATGGTTCGCTTTCTTACTTATGTGGCACATCACTTGAAATACTTGAAGGAAAGCTTAAAGAACTCAGGTTTATATAAATTCCTAAACAGAAACGAAACTATGCCAAGGTCGAGTTGGGCAATGCTGCTCATTAGCACATAAAGGTCTCCCAGATCTAGAACGGGAGGGGATGTGCACAATAAATACTTCTATGTGATGCAGCGAAGAGTATGCGGGAAATAAAGATTTCTGGCACGTCGGAAAATTAATCGATTGGTTACAACACTACTGATAACTGGATAGGTTAACGTCAAAGTTCGGCAAAGAAAGGAGCACATGACCTATTCGCAGAATAAATGAAAATTCTTCCTATATCTTTCTCCCTTTCTCAACGAATTCTCCATCAACCAGTCGATTACATACCAAAGTTATAGTCCCCAAAAAGTTATCTGAAACCTGTGAGGAACTGAAGTCATCACATATATTAATTTCAGAATTAAAGTTTCTTGACATAATAGCAAAAAATGACAGAAAGCTATAATCATCATAAAAAATTGTTAGAAGTACAAGAAATCTGTTAGAAGGACTTGTACAAAACATTATTGTACAAGAGGTATTAAGGGAAAGTGAAAACAGATTGAAATGCTTATTACAAAAAGAATGCACTGAGGCGAGAATGGTTAATAAAGATTATTTGTTACTAATAACGTAAAAGTACATCAGTAACGTCCATAAGAAGGAAGGAATTCACTTCAGGAATCTTTATGTGATGAAAATTCACTTTATCAAGATTCAGTCATACGCTTAAAAGTCACTTGAGTATGTTTCACTATACGAGGTAATAAAATACGTCATGAAGCACTCCTAATGAAACCGGCAAAAAGACCATTCTTATCTATACGATGGTTCAACGTGAAATTATAGTCATCGGTTGTTATTTATATTTTGCTTGTTTTTCTTATCCTTAGGCACTGCCAGCAACCTCTTATGGGTTTTCATACATTAGTTACATCATAGGTTAAATTTGGTATTCCTCTGAATAATTTTTTACTTCATAACTGTTTTTTTTATTAGGAAATAATAAATTCTCAATACCCTTTACAATAGCCATGATATTACTGATTTCTATTTTCGTTCACCATTTAAAAGAATTTTATTTATCATGCTTCGTAATTTCGTTATTAATTTGCAGCACCACTATTACAGATTTCAGTCACGGAGAGAGAGAGCATCACTACATTTTACACTACCAAGAACAATCAAATCCCAACAGTTATATAATTCCCACCCGGACTATTTTATAAGAATAAAAAAAAAAAAATCGGACAGAGTAATTGGTGGACGTAATTCCGGGGTGGAAAGGAGAATCCTTTGTAAATTAATGAAGTTTTACTCATGGGCTGATAAGGCAACGTGTAAAAAATGGGATCAGTTTAACATTATTTCACGTAAAGGTTATGGTCATTTCAACTTCAGCATCTCTGGCGTAAAAGACAGGAATAGTATATTAACAAAGGCTACTTGATTGAAGTGATTGTTTTATTCCCAGTTGCGACAAGTCTGATTTAGACAGTCATGCTCTTTAATTCCCCGTCCCCTTCAAATTTACCATTCCATTGAATATTTCCAAAAGTCAAGTAACCTCGGTGTCATCGCTTGATTTTCTGTTTTCTGGGATAGAATCGATTCAGCCTGTGTTTATGGCGCAAGGAAGAGAACACGTTTATTGAACGGCTTAATTTGTCACCAGCTGCCTGATTTGTGATTGCAATGTCAATCACTCTGCAAAAGCGTGGAAAAATACCTTTTTACGTTACGTTAAAGGAGAAGAAAATGCTGAAGAAAAGTGTAAATGACTTTTGATGATTCGTTTGAAGGTTTAACATACTAACACTTTATATAGTATGTGTGGATATATATATATAATATATATATATATATTATATATATATATATATATATATATATATATAAAATATATATATATATATGACTGCGAAATATTTTGATAAAGCCGAACTCCATCTAATAAAAGGATCACATAAAAAACGCCAAAAGGAAGAATGTTAATGCTATATTTCAGAGAAAAAAAACAGTCTCCCTCTACAGGCAAGTATATGAACGAAAAAGAATGATAGAAGAACAGCTATTAGTACCAAGAGTTCCAGAGGTCAGCCGTTCTCTCTATCTCTCCTCTCTCTCTCTCTCTTCTCTCTCTCTCTCTCTCTCTCTCTCTCATATGTATATATATATATATATATATATATATATATATATATTATATATATATATATATATATATATATATTGTAGATACATCTATATATTATAATATAGATATATATATATAAATATATATATATATATACAATATATATACATATACATCTTATATATATAATACATATATAGATATCTATAGCGTTATATATATATATATAATATATATATTAGTATATATAGCATATAATATATATATATATACTCATTTTTCGTTACCATATACTTTCTCTCTTACAGGGAATGGAGACAGATATCTTAGTCCGTCACAAGCGTCTAACTACCAAATAAATGATTCACTGTTTAAGTCAGCGAAAGCACAAAAATTTTGCAAGATAGCATGGCCATTTGTGTGTGTGTGTGTGTGTGTGTGCGTGTGTGTGTGTGTATGTGTGTGTACAGATGCCTGTCGCACACAAGGTGAAGCTAAGGGAGAGGCATCTTGTATATAAAAAAGTTTATTGGCCAACGTTTCGCGACCTAGTACTTTCCAGTCGCATTTTCAAGGCTGAAACAACTTTAAACACTAAATGATATTGAATAAACTTTAAACACTATAATAGTTTAACTGTTCATTTAAAAACAGTCACATAAATGATCCTGAATAAACTTTAAACACTATAATGGTTTAACTGTTCATTTATAAACAGTCACATAAATGATATTGAATAAAAATAATAAAACACGGAAAATAAAACAAGGACAAAAAAGAAAACAGATTCAACATAAAACTACACATCAGTGGAAGTGAGGGGTCTGAAAGTAAAATGTTTTTATAAAACAATGATATGTCTGTAAAACATCAAATTAGGTTACAAATAATTGCGTAAATGACAACTGGCTATTCAGCGTTGGGACTTTTTTTTTTTTTTTTTGAACAGAGATTCTAAAATGTTCAAGGCAATGTTATTGTTAACTATTCCAACAACTTTGAAGTCTTACATTCTATGTAGGTTTTCCATATTCTGGAATGATTTCTGATGTTGCAATGTTCTAGAAGAAAGTCCGTTTTTTATGTGCTCCAATGCGAACGGTCAGCAGGATCCTACTGCATCCAACATAGGTCCCACGATCACATCTGAGCGCGTATACTTGTATACAAAAAAAAAAAAAAAAAAAAAAAAAAAAAAAAAAAAAAAACTATTAACAATCGAGTCTATTTTCCACATTAAAAATCTCACCACTTAGATCAACAAAGGCAAAAGGGATAACCAAGGAATCTTTCCCAAGTCCTATCTTCTCCGGGGAATTGAACTCTGGTCTCTCGCTGCGTGAGGCCACCGAAATTACGAGATCCCGCCGCAAGTCTGCAATGTATATACTGTTCCATTTAATTAGAAGTTGAAAGCCAATAGACGAAATGCATAAAAGCACTCAATCTAATCTGTGCTCCATCTCAAAGTAGACTGTTCACCTATCAAACGTGAAAATCACCGTGCAATACCACGATTCATAAAAAACAAATGACACTGCATGGCCGAAAGCTACCGTGGCTGCCTTATATCTTCCTTGATTCAAAAAGCTAGTCTGCCATGAACGTAAGAACACGGAAAATTCTGGCAACTTCCTCTGATTAAGTAATATCAAAGTTAACACATGGAAACTCAAATCGCACATCTTCAAGAAATAGAAGCTCCAACAAAAAAGAATATTTTTACCACAATCTTCAGTGTAACAAAAACCAATATACTGAAAACTGCAATGAAAACATGTGATCTGGTGAGAGAGACAAAACGTCCGAATAAGATAGAAAAAAAAACTACTGGAGTAAGTTTGATTATAATGTTTGCAAAAGTCTAATATAACAAACAATGTGCATAGAATTACCCGTAAGTGTGTCATCAAATACGTAAGAAGCCGATTGTTCTAAACTGGTCACATAGGGGCTATACTTAAAGACTTTGAGAGAAGCAATATCCGCTATGTGGCAAAAAGTGGAAATATTAGACAAGTATTCAATGACGTACACAATGAAATGAATAAGATCTATTGTCGACAGGATTTATTATAAAAAAATAAATACAGCAGTTATGAAAAAGCCAGTACTACAAGCATGCCCCATAATCTTTCATTTATTGGTAGTATGCACCTCATTCGTAACAAGTGTGAATGTTAACCATTTTACACAACTTCAATCATACCTTTTATCTGGAATCATACCTTTTAACATTGTGTATGAGGTAGAAGCATTAATCAACATACAGGGGTGTCAGATGAAGGAAAAAGCTTATCATCGAACTAGGAAGGTAACAAAGTGAAATGAGGCTAAGAGCCAGCGAGGCGAAGGCTATGGGAGCCGGGCAGGATTCCAGAAGATAAGATGGGAACGGGAAAGATGGACAAAGCAGAGCTCCTCGGGACGTAGAGGAAAATGAAGACGGATGAGTTCCCATCCTCTGCATATATGTGCCCTAAAGACTAGCCTTCGTAATTGAACATTTTTTTACCGGCTTTCTCTTGCCATCTCAAATTAAGGATGGTACGCATAATCACAACAATTATTTTTGTGAAGGGGAATAGAGAGGCAGGGTGTGTGTATGGAGGTGCCGCCGCTCCCCTATTCCCTCGTTAAATGGACGGTCAATTAATCATTCAGCCACTGAGAGACGCAGTGACTAGTTCCTAATTGGCCATAAATAACTGATTTGAGAGAAAATACTGTAATTCCCTCATTGTTCTAAAGGTCACTCAATCTAAAAGTAATGGTACTCTGTGGGAATGTTTAGTCTATATAAAACATAATTTAAAAAAATGATAAAGAATTTCATGAAATACCGATTAGAATTGAAAACTGTCATATATGCATTTAACTTTATTATTAGTTTATTATTCATTCATTCCACGGCCATGTTACATTTACATTCAAAACAAAAGAAGAAAAAACTGATTCTGCACTACAAAATCAAGTGGTTAAAAATCCATTATAAACAAGTCACGTATATGAAGAGCTAAAACCTGGTCATTTTTAGTAAAACGATTAAAAAGGAAATCAGATTCATTACGCCTAAGCACTGAAAAAATAAAACCAATTTGCAATCTTAATTTTGTGGGAAATTGGGAAATATGAAATAAAACGTCAGTCATTCTCAAACCCAACCGACTGGTGTTGATATTTGAACACATGAAATCCCTGAATGAAGATCAAGTCTGCCACAGAAGTTACAAAGCAATTTGGATTAGTCTATATTTGATGAAATGCTTCTTCACCAGGTCAGGTACATGCTATCATGTTTCACGGATGCAACCCCCCCCCCCGCCCCCCCCCCCCCCACCCCCCCCCCCCCTCATTTTATAACTACAAGATGGTGTGCATTTTGACGGAGCATTGATCAATAATGAACGTTTTTTATCTCTCTCTCTCTCTCTCTCTCTCTCTCTCTCTCTCTCTCTCTCTCTCAAACGCTGATGCTACCCACAGTCTTCGAATAACAACCTGATATATAATTCTATAACTAAAAGCACGTAGGTTTTTTTTTGTTTTTTTTTTTCGGATCCGAGAGATCTCTTCCACTGTACCACACGCCTCACCCCCCATCCCCCCCACCACCACCTAGAGAGAGAGAAGAGAGAGAGAGAGATAGATAAGTTAGGAACAGTAAAATTATATAGTAGGCGCCCCTCCCCTACCTATACTTCCCGGCTAAGAGGCAGGCGAGGAGAGCGGGGGGAGAAGAACGTTGAAGGGATGGGGAAAGAGGTGGTAGGGAGGGAGGGGGGAGGGGGGGGGGTCGCTGAAGGCAGGAGGAAGCTCAAGGAGGAATTTACTGGATGTTCCAGGACGAGGCCAGAGACGAGGTCAAACCACTTACCAGAACGCCCTCTCCGCCCTTTAAGGACCCTAAGATGGCGTCATAAGGCGGCGATGTCATCCTCCACAGGTGGCTGGAGAGCGACACTTGAGCGGCATCTCATGCGCTCTTCAACAGTTTAACGGGTATTATCCTCCAAGTTAAGCTGTTACCCTCGAGATGTTTGACGCCTAAATAGCATAACTGCCGTGCCTGGCCACTTTAATTCACTGGGAGTTTTCAAAGGAGCCGTCACAGATGAGGAGTCTTTAGAGCTTTAATGGCAGGGTGGATCGCCCAAATTATTAATATTTTCACAGGGCGCTTATGCCTCACATGGGGCCAATTGGCAGAGGGGGCGAAGGGGACTTACCCTTCCTTACCTTACAGACCTTACAAATCTTGTTCGGGTTGCCCCAGGTCCCTCAGTGTGAGGCACCTCTAATGTCTACCAGAGAGTTGCTAGTACATCTTCCGGTATATTTTGCATCTTCCAATCTTGGATGGTCTGGGATGCAGTTTAGATTTGTCGAGCTTATTCTTAAACACATCTACGCTCATCCTGATATATTCCTCAGATGAGCTGGCAACGCATTGAATAGACGCTGCATTATCGATGCTGGGTCGTAGTGGATTAATGTCCTGTGTGCTTTCCTTATTTTTCCTGGTATAGTTTTGGGCACTATTAATCTACCTCTGCTTGCTCTTTCTGATATTTTTAGTTCCATGATATTTTCTGCTATTCCTTCTATCTGTTTCATGCCTGAATTATCATGTAGCGTTCTCTTCTCCTTTCTAGACTATATAATTTTAAGAATTGTAGTCTTTCCCAGTAGTCTAGGTCCTTAACTTCTTCTATTCTAGCTGTAAAGGACCTTTGTACACTCTCTATTTGTGCAAAATATCCTTTTGATAGTGTGGGTACCATATCATATTGCAATATTCAAGTGGACTACGAACATATGTTTTATAAAGCAATAATCATGTGTTCAGCTTTTCTTGTTGTTTTGAAGTGCCGTAACAACATTCCCATTTTGCTTTACATTTTGCCAACAGAGTTGCTATTTGATCATTGCATAACATGTTCCTATTCATCATCACACCAAGGTCTTTAACTGCTTCCTTATTTTGTGATGGTCTCATTATTAGGCCCTTATATGCATATAGCTTTCTTTCTCTGTCTCCATAATTTATTGATTCAAATTTATCAGAGTTAAATACCATCCTATTTACCTCTGCCCAATCATATACTTTGTTAAGGTCTCTTTGTAGAGCGTTCCTATCTTCATCACAAGTAATTTCTCTACTTATTCTTGTGTCATCTGCGAAACTACTCACTACCGAATCCTTAACATTATTGTCTATGTCTTCAATCATAATAACAAACAGTATTGCAGCTAACACCGTACCTTGCGGCACACCGGATATTACCTTGGCTTCATCCGATTTCTCGTCGTTTGCAATTAACTATCTGTTTTCTGTTGTGTAAAAATTCTTTTAACCATCTTCCTACTTTATCCACGATATTGTGTTTTCTAATTTTTCTTCGCCACTATATTAGGTCTACTTTATCAAAAGCTTTTGCAAAGTCTAAATAAACCACATCTGTTTCATTTCCGCTTTTCATATTTTTGAATATGTTTTCACGGTGGGACTAACAGTTGGGTTTGTGTACTTTTTCCGGGGTACGAAACCATGTTGTCCTTTATTAACAAATTATTTTTTATTAAATGTTTCATAATATTTTCTTCATTACCCTTTCATACACTTTCATAATATGTGATGTTAGACTCACAGGCCTATAATTACTTGCCTCTAGTCTTGATCCACTTTTGAAAGTAGGGGTAATATATGCTAATTTGTGCTCATCATATATCTTGCCTGTATCTACACTTTGTCTTAATAATATTGCAAGTGGCTTTGCGATAGAATGAACTACTTTCTTTAACAAAATAGCAGGAATTCCATCAGGCCCACTGCAGCAGCTCCATTTTTAATTTCATTAATAGCCTGCACAATATCAGCTTCATTAATATCTATGTCAGCTAAATATTCACTATTTTCATCCTTACTTCTATATCATTATCTTCATTATCTATTCTAGGGGTGAATTCTCTCTATATACGTTCTGCCCAGTAGTTGCAAATTCTTTTTTCATTCGTTAATCTCCTTCAATTCTCAGAGGGCCTATTTCTATTCTTCTTTTATTCATCTTCTTCGCATATGAGTATAATAGTTTGGGGTTTTGCTTGATATTTAATAGGGTTTTTCTTCCAAGTCCCGTTTTTCCTTTTCTTTTGATTGTATAATCTTTTGTTCTGCATTTTCTATCTTACTTTTAGTTCTATAAACTTTCCATGCATTTTTTTCTTTTGCAAGACCTTTTTCCACTTTCTGTGATTTTCCTGGAACAAGATCCTTCTGTCTCTTGGTATGCATGAATGATGTTTACTTTTCTTCTTCGGTATATATTTTTCCACTATTATCTCCAATATTTTTATATAATATCTCCGTATTTACCCTTATGTCATCACTTACGAAAATGTTATCCCAATCTTTGTTTAAATTCTTCATTTAATTTCTGACCATTTTATATTTTTACTGTAGAAGTTGTATTTTTCCATATCCTTCCCACTTTTTCATTTCTTGCTTATCTCTATTTTCACTTGCTTTGGAATGAACTGTAATTCTATGACATTATGGTCTGAAATACTCGCATTATAAACTATTATTTCTTTAACATAATTCATCTCGTTCACAAATACTAGGTCTAAAGTATTTTCCTTTCTTGTTGGCAGGTGATTTATTTGTTGAATGTTGTATTCTAGTAGCATATCTAATAGCTTTTCAAATTGCCTCTTATCTTCTGCACTACTATTACTCGCTTTTTTTATATGTATAAGTACAACCACAATCTCCTATTCGTTCTTTCCATTCTACGAAAGGAAAGTTGAAGTCACCAGATAGGAGAATAGTCCAGTCCTTGTGATTTCTACATATATCATCCAATTTTTCAATTATTAAGTCAAACTCTTTAGTATTAGAGGTCTATATATTAACTAATGTTCATCAATTTTTCAGATTCAAATTCTACCGCTATTAGTTCACATTCTGAGTTACTATATTTCTCATATATTTTTCCTTGTTTTTTGTCTTTCCCATATATTTGCGGTTTCCCCCTTGATTCCTATTTTTTCTATCTGATCGATAAGTTTGGAACCCTTTTATTTGCTCTTCATTCCCAGTTCTCTTGGGAATACCAGGTTCACTTATATTCATTATATCTATTTTCTTTTATTCATTTTGGGTTAGTTCTTCTAAGTACTATATTTTTCTTTTTGAGTTACTCGTAACTAAACCCCTGCGCATTCATCATATGATGGTTTGCGTGTTTTCTCCTTCATTTAATACTGATAGTAATAAGGATTTTCCCATGTCTCTTTCCTGTTCTGGTATGTTGTTCTTTTTTTCATTTCCCAGAAATTCTGACATAAAAAATCCAACTTTTCCATAATATTTGATCTTCCTTCATCATAATTATTAATTTTGTGTCTGAATCTGCAATTTTCTCCGTTTCTGCAATATCCTCTTGCATAATAAATACAGTTATTATCTCTTGAGTAGAATTTCGAGCTGATGCTTTGAAATTTTTTGCTGACACCTCTGCATATCTCATTGGTGGTTTGCTTTTCTCTTTTACCTGATATTCTTGATTTCTCTCTTTATTTGTTTCTTTCTTATTTTGGATTTTATTACTTGGTTGGTTATTTATTTGATTATGATTCATGGCTACAGGGTGCATATATTTGCATTTTTTGTCGAACTTACATCCTTTTCCTTCTTTTAGGTTTTTACATATTTTTGGATGCAGATCTCTGCAATCATCCCATATCCATCTAAGTATGCACATTTACCATATATTTCATAGTTTTTGACATATCTTAGGATGTTTGTAGTAAACATCTTTCTCCAAATCGCAATTCCCTCTTTTCAAAAGGTTGCAGATTTTGTCTTTCTTGTCTATTTTTTTCCTCTTTCCCGTCATTGTATAGATCTGGGTAGAGCCTCTTCGGGATTTGCTTTTCTGTTGTCATATCGTAATTTATTTCTTCGTAGGTATGCTGCTTTATTGCCTCATATGTAGTATCAATGAGTATCTCTGCATCCATACTTTTATCTTGTTCTTTGTTTTCCTTATTTTTTTCTGTCATTTCATTTTTTGTTTACTTTTCTTCCGTTTTCCTCTTCTTCTTTTTCTTCTTCTTCTTCCTCTTCCTCTTCTTCTTCATCCTCAACTATTTGTACATTCAATCTTGATTTAATAACATTGTCTATCCATGATAGACATGTTGAACAAAAAATTCTTGTATCTTTTCTCAAATCTTGTATTACCTCAGCACACTGTGGATGGGTCGGAATGTTGCATGCAGCACATTTCTGATTAGTTTTGTGGATTGACTATGCTATACCAAACCTTACACAGTTTGCATGCTTTTGGCATTCTTTTTCCTAATGCATCAATTAAGTATATTCAAGATTCACCTTGATTTTCATTTTTCTTTGTCGGAATAGGTGTTTTTTGGATGTATATTTTCTTTATGAGTCTCTTGACCACTTGGATTTTATTTGGAACTTCTTCAATTATTTTCAAGATGTTTCATTAGATTTGTTCCAGTTTGAAGGATTATATCCTTCTAATATATCTATGAATGCTTTTGTATCTTTTTGGTTAGGGCTGTTGCTGATTTCATAGATGAGAAATGCCAGTTCCCTTCCTGCTACCTCATCGTATTGCGAATCTGCTAAGGCACCCCAAAACCAACGCGCCACCTTTTCCCGCAGTTGGAACTTACTGCCATCTTGTTCTGATTTATAGTATTACACTTGATAAACTAACTTAGAAGACGCTTTATCCTACTATTTTCACACTAATCTTATCACCGATAGTTCACGAACACTTCTAGATATTTCTCAAATTCTAGTCGTATGTTAAACTTGTGATATCTGTTGATTATTGTGACTTCACGCGGGTACGTCTCACCAAGCAAGATGGCTACTAGAGAGGAGGCCGGGCCGGAGGGAATAGGCTGGATCCCACATTACTTTTTAGTATCATATTATCCCATGGGACTTTTGATGTGAGAATGTATGATTACACTTCACCCCTGTTCATTAGTATATTGCAAATGATAGCCACATAATTTCCCTCCTCTAAAAATCTGTAATTTTGCCACCATTTCATTATCAGTAATAAAAAATACTAAGAGATTGATTTATATCAGCATTAACGAACGTAAACTAACTAAATATCAAGACAATAAACAGCGCTATTCACTATAGCTATTTTGATGGGTAAATACGCGTCTAACAATAACAATAACAATGAAATCCATTCTCACAAAGAAAGAGGTAGATAAAAGTATGCAAGAAGGAAAATAAAAATATTTATATCAATGATTATATAAATACGCCAGACCATCTGCTTATAAAATTCCAAAATCTATATACGACACCAAAAATAACTCATCGTAATTACTACCATAATTTTAGAATTACATTAATATTGTGCTGCAGTTATTCAAGTAGAAAATTGCTTAAATAGGCCTTTACCTATTTGCACACTCAAAGGAATCATTATTGGAATTCGTAATAACAGCAAATGCTCAGATTCACATAGCGGAAAATTGCTGATCTACTTGAGAGAGAGAGAGAGGAGAGAGAGAGAGAGAGAGAGAGAGAGAGAGAGAGAGGAGAGAGCTTTATATTGTTTAAATTTGATAAAATTTGGGATGACATCATTCGTCTTACAATACAGCAGAAAGTCAAGCTCTACCTTGGTTGGATCTTCATGTCATCACATAGATTATTAAATTTATATTGTATAAAGCTTCTCTCTCTCTCTCTCTCTCTCTCTCTCTCTCTCTCTCTCTCTCTAATTTATATGTATATAGATATATATATATATATATATATATATATATGATATATATATATATATATATATACATATATATATATATATATATATATATATATATATATATATATATATATATATATACGGATCTTATCTATCTCACGAATGACGAAATACTTCAGCTCCGAGATAAAAAAAAAAAAAATAAGTTATCATGAGAGCTTGCAATCAATGTCCTGGTAATATTCTTCACCGGAAGATGTAATTAAGAATTGATAAGATACAGAAATTCAAAATGAAATGGGAAATTTTCTCCTTGAATCATGTCTTCATTCAAGCGCGTAAATAAAATTGCACGAGCAACGAATAACCCGTAAATCAGGAATTAATCATTATCTAATACATCAAAAGATACATAATACAGAGTGGGAGATGGACTTCGATTAGACGACGTTTGGCTTTAAATCATTTAGAGAATCGTGGGTGAAGCTGGAGAATATCCAGAGATTTTAGGCGATTTGTTCATAACACCTGAGTCTGAAGAAATGGCATGTAAACGAAGCAAGTAAATCATAAGGCGCACCTCTACACACCGGCGCCTTGAGAACCAAAGTTTGGAGGGTACAGGATATTTAGACTTCCATTAGTACAATACCTTCAACGCATGATTTTAAAATATCACATTTCCTAACTGGATATGATCTATTTCCTCAATATTTCTGCAATAAATGTTTTAAGTAAAACAAATGAGCGAGTGAGGAAATAAAATCTTAGAGCGTTAAGTAATTGCATAAACAAAATTATGCCCCAGATATCAATGCACCAGCTCTACCTTTGACATAAAAATCGAAAATAAGAAATACGTAGATAAAAACAAATACATGCAAATACATATTTGTTCCCGATCTGGTTCAAGCAATATATATGTATGTATGTATGAATATATATATATATATATATATATATATATATATATATATATATATATATATATATATATAGATATATATATATATATATATATATATATATATATATATATATATATATATATATCTATATATATATACACCTGTGGCAGGGGTGTAAGTATACTACCGCCATAGGTCCTGCGTGACGTAAAAGGTGACTAAAAGGACAGCTGCTGCCTTGCAAGTCTTACTTTTTAGTAAAAGGCTAGGCCCACCGCCAAAACTGTGGAAACTGCTGCTATGCAGGCGGACTTTTTAGTCAAGGCAAGGCCCACAGCCAATAACTGTGTTTGATGACAGCAAGGACAAGCGGTCGTAAAACCCCTTTGCCAAACTATTAACTATGCCTGATCTCGTAAGAAAGGCGCATTAGGCAACCAACCCCTTAGTGTAGGGATAACAGTGGGAAAGAAGAATAAGAGACCCATACATACACACACAAATATACATTTATATATATATTATATATATATATATATATATCGAGCTACAATGTCCTTTAATATCTAATTCACTCTACCTCGGTATTAATATATTTTCATATATGCTTAACCGAAGGGGAATTTTTCTCGATAATAGACTTGCCTGGACCAGGGCGCGAACCCATGGATCCTTTCAAATCCAGGAACGTCAGTGAAGCTTTTACCTACTACACCACCGCGAGAGACTAAAAGTTCATGTCGCCTCTCACCCTCATATACCTTTCGCGCGCAGGTAATTACTAGTTGGTTTGGAGACAACATCAACCCACCTCGACTCCGGTAGTGTTTGTAGTGCTTTTGACAGCACGTAGCCAATCTATAAGTCATATCACATTTCCGTGATTCATATACATAAATCGAGCTACAATGTCCTTTAATATCTAATTCGCTCTACCTCGGAATTAATATATTTTCATATATGCTTAACCGAAGGGGAATTTTTTCTCGATAATAGACTTGCCTGGACCAGGGCGCGAACCCATGGATCCTTTCAAATCCAGGAACGTCAGTGAAGCTTTTACCTACTACACCACTGCGAGAGGCTAAAAGTTCGTGTCGCCTCTCACCCTCATATACCTTTCGCGCGCAGGTAATTAGTTGGTTTGGAGACAACATCAACCCACCTCGACTCCGGTAGTGTTTGTAGTGCTTTTGACAGCATGTAGCCAATCTATAAGTCATATCACATTTCCGTGAATCATATACATATATCGAGCTACACTGTCCTTTAATATCTAATTCGCTCTACCTCGGAATTAATATATTTTCATATATGCTTAACCGAAGGGGAATTTTTTCTCGATAATAAACTTGCCTGGACCAGGGCGCGAACCCGACATGTTGTGTAAGGACGATATTCCGACGAGCTTGTGCTGGACATCTGCACTCTAGCCCTCACAGGCGGGTACTGCCACACACTAGAGCTTTTAAAATTTACGCACATGCGCAGTAAGAGGGCTGTCAACTCCCACAAAACTAATTTGCTGATTGGTGAATTATTTGTCCTTTTATGAACCAAGGTCGGATGCTTTTTGAATGGACCTCGTATGTAACATAAAAAGTAAAATTTTAAATATTAATTGTTTTCAGTTCGATGTGTCATACTAGTATTTAGAAAATTACTCAACATTACCTATTTATGCAGGTACAGTCACTCATATAAGTTCATGGATGTCCAGGTGTTTGAGAGAGATTTCCATTTCACCTCTTTCTGGATGACAGGTGCCTGGGAGTGCGAAACTGGCCAAATGTTCAACTACCTAACTCTGCTGTAGAAAGTTTCGGTGTGTGCCCATCTTACATCACTATACAAAACCGTTTTCTAGAAAGGGGTTGGATGGAATTCAGCTTTATGCCCGGAGACATCCATGAACTTATATGAGTGACTATACACACAGATGTGTTATGTCCTCCAGAGAATAACCCCTTTAACTGTCAACAATGAGACAGAAATCCCTGCCCGTTTGTTACCTTTTCGACCTGGGACAGAGCCATTCACACGTATTTGCTGATGGTTGCTCACTGTTTGCTTATTCGAAAAAAAGCAATGTGACTTAACAAAAAAAACCTTTGCATTACTTAGCTGTGCTCATTTCCAGCTATCACAAACACACTTCTATGTTGGTAGAGGCGCCACAACAGTCACCTGCGTCTGGGATTTTCAAGTCTCTGGCAGATGTAAGGGTAGGCATTGGGATTCCAAACAGAAAAATGGGCAGGAATGAGATATTATTTTTAACTTCGAAAGTATAATGAAGACAGCACTTGCTCAGCCCAAAACGGTACCAAAAGTGCACAGGAATTCAGTCTTCCCATGGACAGGGAACTGGATGAGCACCGAGACGTCCTCCGTAATGTCTAGCAGTCTGACACAGCTGCTGACACGTCACTCGTTTAATCAAAAGTCGAAGAAGGACCTAGGTTATCCTATAGTAGAATCACATGAACCGTGCATCTGATGTCTAGGCCAGTCCCTTACGAGGCTCCTGATTGGCTGTTGATAAGGCAATCACAGGGCTGGAAACTATTCAGTCTCTCGAGAGTGTTTACATGGGCAGGATGTATGTTCCACCTCTCAGGAGATTTGGAACATACATCCAGCCAATGTGAACTCTCTTGAGAGACTGAGAATTTCCAGCCCTGTGATTTGCTTATCAAGAGCCAATTAGGAGATTCGTAAGGGACTGGCCTAGACATCGGATGTACGGTTGATGTGAATCTGCTAAAGGAGGAGAACACCTAACTGGAAGAAGGCCAATTTCACTTTGAACCATGGTTAAGTCATATCACAACAACAAAAATAAATACAGAAAACAGATAACCAAACAAAAATGGCGCGGTATAAATCAACCGAACAAGGCGTCACATGTAAGATATATATATATATATAATATATACATATAATATATAGATATATATATATATATATATATAGCATATGATACATAAATACATACATACATAAATATACATATATATATATATATATATATATATATTATATATATACATACATACATAAATACATACATATATGTATATATATATGTATATATACATATATATATATATATATGTATATATACATATATACATATATATATATATATATGTATATATATATATATATATATATATATATATATATATATATATATATATATATATATATATATGCACACATATATACCTAGTAAATTTCTAATTACATTTTAATCATTTACTGTGGGCTTGCTCCATTTGAATAGGGCTCATATACTCAATAATAATAATAATAATAATAATAATAATAATAATAATAATAATAATATAAATCTGTCTAATTTCCGTCCCGCGCCCGCCCCCTCCAAGAATTTTTTTTTTTTTTTTTTTAAGTTATACCACGGAGGGAGGGAGGAGGAAGAGAAGCGATTATTCTATCTCTGTGGGACTTGGAACCTCATCTGATCTAATCTTCTGGATCTACCCAATCAAAGGAGAATGGCTGATGAGACAGAATTCCGATGCTAGTGACAAAAAAAAAAAAAAAAACATTCATAGGAAACAAGCCTTCTGTGGGTTTTGTGAACATGAATGACAACCAATAATTTTGGAAGTGATTATGCACACCATGTATGCGAATTTAGGAAGCTATCGAAATTACTTATTTACACAGTATATGTAAATATGCACGAATCGTAAGGGTTAAAACATATCCATATATGTCTTCACAGGACATATATGGATATGTAAATGAATTTCTATATGTAGTATATGTATATATACATTTAAATATATATTATATATACAAATATATATATATATATATATATATATTATATATATATATATATACATATATATAATATATATATATATATATATATATATATATATAATACAATATATGTGTGTGTGCATAAAATGTGTGTAATACTATATAGATATATATATATATATATATATATATATATATATCATTATATATATAAATATATATATATATATATATATATATATATATATATATATATATATATATATATGCACACATAAAAGAAACACGAAAAAGGATAAAGCATTTCCTGCCGGATCACTATTCAACAAGCAATATACATAGAGGATACGCTACTTACAAGCGATAAAAACTGCAATAGAATCCTTGCACCAATTGTCTATGGGATGCTTAGCCAGAAGACCTCCAGGCCTTGCAGAAAAACCCGACATAATTCTCGAGCAACGCTTGGCAGCTGGCACAACAGTGATTAAGAGAGAGTGTCCTCTTACTCGAACGCAGAAAAACATGAAGGATCACATATGCGTAGACATACGCATCTTGTACAAAAATTCTCTAATATATATGTATGTTTGTCTGCATATTTGTATGTTTTAAGCCTCTCGTTTTCTCAGATATTGTAACATCGGCGACTTAACTTTTTCTCAAATATTTATGACGATAAAATGTGTTTTATTTCATTTAAAAAACCAGTTACGATCTTACAATATATCGAAGTTTTTTCTGTGCTCAAGAAAAAAACAACACAAATGATTTTGAATATTTGAGTGGCCAAATTAGGCACTGTAAACTATAAAAATAAGTAACTAAATAAAAAAAAAAAAAAGAAGCCGGAGTTTCTTCGGCGCAATCGAGTTTTCTGTACTGCTGTACAGCGTACAATCCAGGCCACCGAAAATTGCTCTATCTTTCAGTGGTCTCGGTATGATGCTATATGAGCCGCGGGTCAAGAAACTTTAACCACAGCGTGGTGGTCGCCTGTCCTATATCACTGCTAGAAGCACGATCGCGGCTAACTTTAACCTTGAATAAAAATGAAAACTACTGAGGCTAGAGGGCTGCAATTTGGTATATTTCATGATTGGAGGGTGGATGATCAACAACAATTTGCAGCCATCTAGCCTCAGTAGTTTTAAGATCTGCGAGCGGACAGAAAAAAAGTGCGGACGGACAAACAAAACCGGCACAATAGTTTTCTTTTGCAGAAAACAAAAAATTTATAATATATATATATATATATATATATATATATATATATATATATATATATATATATAAATTAATACTCGAAGTTCATAATCCATTCTGTGTATGTGTGTGTCTGTGCAGGAGAAGAGAGAGAGAGAGAGAGAGAGAGGAGAGAGAGAGAGAGAGAGAGAGAGAGAGAGAGAGAGAGAGGTGGAATAGTATAACTGCAGGCAACTACAGTTACGCGCTCTCTTACTGTGAAACTTTAACAACTCACACTGAGAAACTAGAAGAAAAGATTAGAGCAAAAAAAAATTAAGCGAAAGAGTCTGCCTAAATACTCTCTCTACCTCTCGTAATCAACTGCAAACTAAAACGAATTCAATTGCTACTTGTAAAATGGGCAGGCAACATCGGTGCAGAATATAATAAAAACGGAGGCCAACAATTTTTATAATTCGACTTCTGATCATTCCCAAACCCGGTATTTGGATATAAAAAAAAAAAAAAAAACATTTGTTAAGCCTTTGCAAAAAGGAATGGAACTGTTCACCCGATTCGGAACAACGAAAAACTAGAATAAAAGCCGCCCCGAGGAACTTCAGAACGATATATTAGGAAGTGCAACTCTTGGGGCTTTTACATTCATTGCCCAGTCACTGAAATTTAGAAATCCTCAATCCTCAATAAAAAGTTCGCTTCGGTTCTTATTCAGTCCAGGTATCAACCAGGAATAAAGACAGTGGATCGGGAATCTGAAAAGTACTGTGGCGTCGCATTCGCTGCAAAACGCAGTAATTACTCTATAAAATATGGCGGGGGTTTAAACTTTCCTAGCAATGTCTCCTCTCGTTAGTCCCCAGATATCGAGGAGTCATTCGTGAGCTTTCTGCACCAACATAAATTCTTTAATGACAACAGACAAAAAACATACAACAGGAAAAATACAAGAAGTTAACATCTAACCACATGATCCAAGCAGTTTCTGTCTTCTTATTTTAAGCAAAGATAAATACCAGTAAAAGACGCAGAAAAGCATAAATTGAAACGAATATTAAAATACAGAAGTGAGATTATTCTGCATCGGTTTTTAGTAACATCTTTGCACTAAAATAACTCATAAGAGGCAAACGTCCCGTCTCTTCCCCTCATTTTATATCCGGAGTCTTAAGTTATTTCTTTCTAGAGGGTCCATTAAATACAACTGTGTACACTTTTAAAGAACAGCGTACATTTTTTCATTTCTTTTCTCTGCAACTGAATTAATATTATTATCCACTAACTTGTGGATACCTCATTCTGTAAATGAAAATGTATTTTTTTATTTTTTTGTGGAAACTGAATAACGTTTCTTCATCTGCTTTTTAAAATCACAAATGTCTCATAAAAGCAATTTCAAATTCAAAACAAAGCCACAGGCGTTATATTTTGTCTTTGAAAATGAATTAATATATTATATATATATATATATATATATATATATATATATATATATATATATATATATATATATATATATATATATATATAAATAACTATATATATATATATATATATATATATATATATATAATATAACACACATATATATATATATATATATCTTATATATTATATAAATATAAAATATAAATATATATATATATATATATATATATATATAAACAAAAATATAACATTATATATATATATATATATATATAAAATATATATATATATATACATAATATAACATATATATATATATATATATATATATATATATTATATTATATTATATATATAAAATATAATATATATATATATATATATATATATATATATATATATAATCACAAACATAATTGTAAGCGGTACGTTAAAAATTCCTTATGCAAAATAAGAGTTGGACTCGCATATCAGTCCCATTACCAAAAGCTGCAGATGAAAAGATCAAGTAACTTCAAGAATGCAGAATATTATCCAAGGCTAATCTTAGATGGGATGTGATGGGATTCCTTTCGGTTTACCCTTTCAGATGATAATCCATCCTCATAGTGTTACAGTACGGAGTAAGTGGTTTAACAACGGGATTGATATTGGGTTCCATGTCGAACACAGTCCCTGTCGTCTCATGCTTATTTCTTTATAACAAGTTATGTAATTTTTTAAAAATTTTCCAATTATCTGCATTTCAGAGTGCAATATGCTTCGTCACTCAGTATTAGTTTTTCCTTTGGCTATTTAAACTAATTTCTTTCTCTGAGGCAAATCTCAGATGTTCTTATGATGACATCACAACAGATTTCTTACCAACATCAATACTTGACTAAATATATGGTTGGAAGGTCGCGCTTTCGCAATGACTTAGAATCTTAAGTGAAAGGTATATGGCATCATGGAAATTTCTCATTTCTCTTGTTTCCTTAGGCGCCGAATCTAATCGGTTTTTCAATCAAATGATATTGCGAGAAAAAACTATACGAACAAAAAATGGGTAAAAGAGTGAACAACAACTGCAGTAACAAGAAAAATAATAAAAAGAATATATTACAAAGTAATATTTCATAACAGCACTCAAATAATATAAAATAAGTAAAAATGGTATATATAGACCCACAAACCATTTGGAATGACACGCTTATTACCTTCCCTTTCATCAAACTGGCCGCTAGTCGAACCAAAATTCACTTTCGATAGCTTGTTGAAGCTAAATATTTAGTAGCTGAATTTAAAATATTGCCGACAGTCATTATATCAAAAACGACAAAATAGCCGAACTACTTTTTACATCTCCTTTACCGAGACATACAAGGTTTTAAAACAGATTAGACTGAGACATATATATGTAATTTTTTTGTAGGCAATCGCCATTGTTGCATTGACTCCTTTGATGCAGACTTTTTCATATTTCCTTACTTCTGTTTTTAATACTTCTTCAAAGACCTGGATAAGTACACTGAGTCGTGGTGTTTTTTCCATCTATTTAAAAATGCAACGGACCGTTTCGCCTGATTCTCAGGCTTTTTCAAGCAGAACTAATACATTGAGATTCTCCCGTTTTATTTATACAAAAACCATCGGCTGTAAGCGGATTATGGGAGTCCCTAAAGTTTTCATTTACAGTACAATATGGCGGTTAGTAGTAAACATAATATTTACATAATGCGTTATTACATGTAGCTATATGATGTTATATATTATATATATATATATATAATATATATATATATATATATATATATTATATATATATAATTCTACTTATGTTCCTTAAGAAATTATTGATTCCTTCTGTTCTGGCGACAGGGCGTATCCTACCTTACCAGGGCTGTTCTTGACCATGGTTTTTTGATCGTGCAGTGGGTAAACATCTCTTGTCTTCCAGCTGGGTATTTAAACTGGGCTTATTTGTGGCTATTCTTACTGCTTATGTGACTGTTATGTCCCGATATGAATTGCATCTGTATTTTATTATGGTTTCCTGTCGTGTTTGTCTGTATTAGAAGACGACTCCTGTGTTTCTGTGTGCAAGTAATGTCTGTCCGAGGGCAGTGGATGTTCTACCAAAGCATTTTTCTCTGGAAGGACCACATTCCTCCTCGGGACAAATAAATTCATAAACTACATTGGTAGTCATCCCCTTCGTTGTGGGTGTGCATGAGCTATTTCTCATTACTAGTGAATAGTGATGCCAGTTGCAGCGTTTGCAATATGCCCGGATGTTTACGTCGGTATAAGGGGCTCGTGGTTTTATGTTCTTCCTCATAATCTTCTTGATAATGTTGCTGTTGTTGTTTTATTCCTTGCTAAAGTTAGTTTTGCAGTTCATTGTTATCTGTTGTCGGGTCTTCTTGTCGTGTTGGTCTATGGTGATGTCCTGTTCGTAGTACCGGTAAAAAAAAAAAAAAAAAAAACGTATTCCTGAGTGTATCATTTCGTCTTCAAACACGCTGTTGGTGAGTAGTTGATGTATTCAGTCCAATTTCTGGTGCATCGTCTTCCATCTGCTGCAGTGGGTGAAGGCCCGCGCACATACGAACAGATTACAGACCGTTTATAGGTCTCGGGTCATTCGTCTCTCGTGTTCAGGCAGCGTCCAATGATAAGAGTCTTTTGTGTATACCTGTATGATGTATTTGTTGGTTTCGCTGTTTACAAGTGCATCTAAAAATGGAAGTTTTTGGTTTAAAACTGTGTTCTATGGTGACGTTTAGTACGGATTTTTCTGTGAAAATGTCTTCGATGTATCTTATATAGATTTTTGGTTTCTCATGATTGTTAAAGTGTCCTCTAAATCTGCCACATATGTGTTCGCCAGGAGAACGCCCAGAGGGGAATCCGTGGCTACACCATCAATTCACTCACACAAAGGAGAATTATACTGCCAAATTGATGTAGCCATGATTTCCCCTCAGGCCGTTCTCATGGCGAACGCATGTATGGAAAATTTAGAAGACACCGTTTTTAACAATCATGAGAAACCAGATATCTATACAACATACATAGATGACATTTTCATTGCAACAAACAACAGAAAAGATATTCAGACTTTAAAAGACATCTTCACAGAAAATCCGCATTGGAGTTCACCGTAGAGCATAGCTTGGAAATCATGTCGAAACCGTCAGGCCCTGCACCATCTCTTATTTTTCACCTGTGGTAATGCGCGATAAATGAATCACGTACTCAAGTGATTATAATTACACACACATACATACATACATACATACATACATATATATATATATATATATAAATATATATATATATATATATATATATATATATATATATATAATATATGTATATGTATATATGTATATATATATATATATATATATATATATATATATATATATTAGATAAGCAAGTTAAATATGAGCAGCGGTAGTGTTGATGTTGCTAGATTACCAAACCATATAATACCAGCATGGGCTCTGGTCACGCGAGAAGTGAAGGAGCAAATCCTGAATCTTTTTGCCGGGACAAATGCTGCCGAAAATCATGTACTAATTCGCCAATAAGCTCTTCAACATTGTAAAAAAAAAAATATAAAAATAAAAAAAACATAGAAGCTGCCGTATTTATCGTTTTACCTGCTGATTTAAACATGGATCGAACCTTCCTTAAAATATTCACACAACATTAGTTGCTTTAAATATAAGTCCAAAAGCCTTAGTCTCTTACTATGCTAGTTCCTCGTTGGACGAGTGGTTTTCGCTCTAGCCTACCCTTCCGGTGGGCCGAAGTTCAATTCTTGGCTCTGCCAACGTGGAATCACAGATATCTATTTCTGGTGATTGAAATTCATTTCTCGATATAATGTGGTTCGGATTCCACAATAAGCGGTAGGTCCCGTTGCAAGGTAACCAATTGTTTCCTAGCCACATAAAAATATCTAATCATTCGGGCCAGCCCCATATGAGAGCTGTTAATCAGCTCAGTGGTCTGGTAAAACTAAGATATACTATTTTTTCTTACTATGCTAACTGTTTCACGTAAAAACGGAAAGGATGTTTAATTAGTAAAATACTCAACATCTGATATGCCGCAATGATTCATATTTGAGCATCAAAGTATTTTGCCCGGATTGCCTGTATTACATTATATAAAAATATATGTTATCATTTACAAACAGAGGGTTCTACATAGTCAAGATACAGTATGTTTTCAACATCATGGAAAATTTATCCATAGAGGCAAAAAATTAAATGAATCCATTAACTGCCTAAATCATGCTAGACATTATCGAATGCTCTATTTCAAGTCTGCATTAGACCCAATAAAAAGAAATATTTTAAGATCAACTTTAAGATCACTTCAAATAAAGTATGGTCAACTGAAGATGACAGAGCTCCTACTTTTGTCCATCTGAGTTTAAACAGCGAATTTATATTCTAAATAAAACAAAAGCGTCAGTAAAATGTCCAGCATAGTATAAGGCTCTTGTACTATGATGGTTTGTGAATTAATTGTATAATGAAAAGAATAAGAGAACCATAAAAGTAGAAATGACAAAGTACCAACACTGGAAGTAAAATAACATAGCAGCTTCAATTTGGACCTATGATGTCAACACTTTTGTTATTAGCCGAAACAAAGTTTAACAAATACAGCAATCTTCGAGCCCTGTTCAAGTAACATAAGGTCTAGATAAAAACAAAAAAATAGTAAAAGATAGCGCCAGCTGCAGTAATAATTCTAGAGTTGTATCGAGAACAATTACTATTTTTGCTGTTATAAGTAAGGCGAGGTCCTTGCGTTCTAAGATATGCCAGTTAATCCTTTTACCAACCGAAGCCAAGTATAAGTACAATAAAAGGTCGTCATTGCCAAAGGTTCACATGAGTTTCATTCAAAGTTAACTTGACCTATAGTTCCACAAGCTATACTCAGAAGATTTATCTGATCGCAATACTGGTTCCCACTCTAGACTAAATCTGACGCAGAAGTTTAGACGTACCCTTGCACAACTGAGTAATGCTTCCAGCATTAATATATGAAATGAGTGTATATATATATATATATATATATATATATATATATATATATATATATATATATATATATATATGTTACGCAAAATGTGGATAATTGCCAAATGTGTACATTTTGCAATTAATTTTGCCTATTGTGTACAATTTGCAGGCACCAAGCGCTGCAAATTGTACACAATAGGCAAAATTAATTGCAAAATGTACACATTCGGCAATTATCCACATTTTGCGTAACATATATATTATATATATATATATATATATATATATATATATATATATATATATATATATTATACATATATGTACGATTGTTTTAAGCTGTAAATTTTGCTAATAATTTGATCACTAATTTCATCCATATGTGTGTGTATATATTATATATATATATATATATATATATATATATATATATAATATATATATATATTTATTTTTTTTATATTTATATATATTTTTATATACATTATATATATATATATATATATATATATATATATATATATATATATATGCGTATACGTATATGGATGAAATTAGTGATCAAATTATTAGCAAAACTTACAGCTCAAAACAAACGTACATACTTATAGTTACACTTACTTATACTTATACTTACACTCAAACAATTACATACAAAGTTAGAGCTCTATGCATGAGATCTAAAAAAAACAAGTTCAATTGACGAGAGAGAGAGAGAGAGAGAGAGAGAGAGAGAGAGAGAGAGAGAGAGAGAATTTCGAAATTCAGAGTGTGGTTTTCTAATATATACAGACAGACAATAATCTCCTGTCCTTTCTCCAGGCACCCAGCACATGCAAATCATTGGGGGAAAAAGAAGAAAAAAAAGCTAGCAGAAAAGCACCAGCGAGATAGAGTCCGCATCAAGAACCTATATCCTCAACGAACTGCGGTGGAATTCTCTCGAATAAAATCGAAGGAAAATCACAAGATATCCATAATTAGAGGGACAGCTGCATCGGACAATTACAACCAAATCAAGCCATGAAACTGATCACACACTCCCTCATTTCCAATCTTATTAGAGATATGTGCAGCCAAAGCAGCGGTTGAAAGTAACACTATCTGTTCATCGGAAGGTCCAAAACAATGCCTTACTTATCGAATTAAGTGAGACTTAAGTGCTGTTTCTAATGACTCAATAAGCGGCAGCGGGAGGATCGGCATGCCGCAGACGCGAATTAGAAATCGAAAATATATTATCATATTTTCCCCCACGTGAGAAGAAAGCGATACTTGCGGAGGTTCTTTAGTGCCGCGGCGCACGAACGCCTACCACCTGCGATTGCTTATTAACCATCTCGACAAACTACGCCCCAGGTTAAAGCTCTGCCTTCTCACAATCATCCGCAGGCCACGGCAAAATTCCTCATCTGAATCATACATGAAATTGCTCGCGAGATCTAAGCAGGTAGCACTAATTACACATGCGGAAAATTTTTTGTTTCTTTCTTTTTTTTATATATAAATATCCGGACGGCAAGCCCAGTTTATAAGGATTATTATAACACAAGCCGTGAAACCTCAAATCTTGTCCTGAATCTTCGTTGCACTACACATGAAGAATTTAATAACTTCTGGTCGTTTCAACTCCAGCGTTTGCTTATACTGAGGAAATCTTCAAGACACTTTCGCTCCTCAGTATGATGCTGAAGATGTATCAATGTATAGTAACTGGCGGATCAAACGCTGAATCATCGACAGCATTTTTAGCCTGATATTGCAGAAATACATTTTCATTATATGACTCTCAATATAACTACAGAAGCAAGTTGTCGAAAATACATAACAAGGAATTAAAATGAATCTATATTCTAAATCATCCCATATAGGGCAAAACAATAAAACGATGAAGGATGAATAAATAGTCAAAAATAATAAAAAGAAACAGGATGAGTATTGGCAGAGAACCACTTCAATAATCTGGTCACTGTGAATGGCGGGTCAATTGCAATATAGGACCCAGACCGAATTTAATATTGCCAAAGAATTCCACAAGTGAAAACGCAAAACCTAGTAAACAATTTAAAAGAAAATAAGTAAAAAATCGCTTTCAGGAGGAATAAATTTCCTTTCAACGGAAGGTACGGCCGCGATGGTGAA
>NC_087200.1:164109464-164111964 GCF_015104395.2 Macrobrachium nipponense
TTAAAATTAACCTTATTTATCACTTGGTGTTAACCTTAGTTTTAAATTAACGTTATTTATCACTTGGTGTAACTTGAATAACCTCAGTTTTAAAATTAACCTTATTTATCACCTGTGTAACTTGAATAACCTCAGTTTTAAAATTAACCTTATTTATCACCTGGTGTAACTTGAATAACCTCAGTTTTAAATTTAACCTTATTTATCACCTGGTGTTAACCTTAGTTTTAAAATTAACCTTACTTATCACCTGGTGTAACTTGAATAACCTCAGTTTTAAAATTAACCTTATTTATCACCTGGTGTTACTTAAATAACCCGTTTTAAAATTAACCTTATTTATCACCTGGTGTTACTTAAATAACCTGTTTTAAAATTAACCTTATTTATCACCTGGTGTTACTTAAATAACCTGTTTTAAAATTAACCTTATTTATCACCTGGTGTTACTCAAATAACCTCAGTTTTAAAATTAACCTTATTTATCACCTGGTGTTACTTAAATAACCCGTTTTAAATTAACTTATTTACACCTGGGTACTCAAATAAACGGTTTTAAAAATTAACCTTATTATCATTATGGCGTTACCTCAAAATAAACCTCAGTTTCAAAAATGAACTTATTTATCACCTGGTGTTAACCTTAGTTTTTAAAAATTAACCTTACTTATCAACTTTGTTAACTTAATACCTCAGTTTTAAAAATTAACCTTATTTATCACCTGGGTAACTTAAAATAATCTTTTGTTATTAAATAACCGTTTTAAAATTTACCTTATTTATCACTTGGTGTTAACCTTACTTTTAAAATTAACCTTATTTATCACCTGGTGTTACTTAAACAACCTCATTTTAAAATTAATCTTATTCATCACTTGGTGTTACTTAAATAACCTCAGTTTTAAAATTATCCTTATTTATCACATGGTGTAACTTAAATAATCTCAGTTTTAAAATTAACCTTATTTATCACTTGGTGTTAACCTTACTTTTAAATTTAACCTTATTTATCACCTGATGTTACTTAAATAACCTTAGTTTTAAAATTAACCTTATTTATCACCTGGTGTAACTTCTTCAAGTTAAAAATAAGCCCTACAAGGGAAGTATCATAGACCACAAAAGCATAAATTGTACTTTACGTCGCATTACCAGATTTTAGGGGCTATTCTGATGCACGTGTTCGAACAAAAGATAATCTAGGTGATTCAAATCGGTCAAAAGCCCACCTTTCGAATTATGATCATGAAGTCCTACTCTTATGTTAAATGTGTGTATTATGCTGATCGATGTTTCTGTACGTAATTTTATGGCTGGTACCTCTTTTCTGTAGCAAGTTACAAGAAATTATATAAACCGTTCAAGATGTAAAAAAAAAAAAAGCTTTTAATGACAGCGTCGAGAGTTAGGAATTCTCTCGTGATGGCATTCCCATGTAGTGTGCATTGTATTGTTTCTGCAATTTGAGAACATTTCCAGTATACATAAATAAATAAAAAAAGGCTATAACAATGATAAACTAACCATTGTTTTTCATGATATTAATGGTGACAATGAAACGATTTGTAGCGCATCGTATGGAACGAAGTATTTTGCGAATAACAGGCTCCTACGTTTAGATCGTTTAAAAGAAAGACAGGCTGAAAGTTATGTAAATTTTAAGAATAAGTTCAGCCTTGAAATCGAAATTATAAAAGATATATAAAAGAGCCCTCAACAGTGCTGTCGGCTGTTTTAGGTAAACCTGGGTTAACGCCAAAAGAATGCGAGGCCTGGCGTGGACACTTGGATTTGTCCTAGCCAACCAAAACAAAATAGTTGTATGGAACACAAGTACACTTGAAATAAGTGGTTCCTAACCTTTTTATCATCACGCCCCCTCTACGATGTGGGCCTTCCCTCCACGCCCACACCACTCCTCCTCCACCCCGCCATCTATAAATAAAACTACCTCCCAGATTTAAATGAAAATTTAAAAAGAAAAAAAAAAAAGAAGAGAAGGGGGTGTTTTTATTCTTTTGTGAGATACTTGACACTGCTTCTTAGCAACTAGATCTTGAATGCAAGGTTGAATGCCAGAGAGCGCAACGTAAGTCATTTTCAAGATTCAGCCTTATTTCTATATTTGGTCTAGAGAGCAATGATCGTGGAAAATGCGGCTTCGCAGATACATGGATCCGAACATACTCAAGAGCCGAACAAGTCCAAGTAGAGTCGTAGACGATAGGAAACTAGCGTTATAAGGCGATACTTCTGTTTATTTTCAGAAATTTCTGAATATTAGTTCCTCAATCTTGTTATGAGAATAACGGATATAACTAGAGATTTTTTTTTATTTATCCATAGGGTTGACGACGACCCCTAGGGGGCGTGACCCGCAGCTGAGAACCACCGCTTTTAAATTATCAATTCAGGGATATCTGAACACCAAGGAATGACATGAAAGTCAAATTTTCATAAAGGACAAGCAAGAGTTGGCTACTGAACAACACTTACCTAC
>NC_087200.1:164121964-164126964 GCF_015104395.2 Macrobrachium nipponense
TGTATATATGTAAGTATGTATATGGATGGATATATATATATATATATATATATATACTATATATATATATATATATATATATATATATATATATATATATATGAATTTTATCACATCACTGTGATTCATATACATGCATTAAACAACAAATGTCCTTTAATGTCCAATTCGCTCTACTTTGAAATTAATATATTTTCATATATGTTAACCGAAGGGGAATTATTTTTAGTTGATAATAATTTCGTCCTCCCGTGGATTCGAACCAGCGCACAGAGGAAAAATCCGAACTTCAGTGACCGTCTTCTTTGGCCGAGTCGGTAAGACGTCACTGAAATCTTGATTTCTCTCAGTGCGATGGTTTGAATCCACGAAAGGACGGAAATATTATCAATAAAAAAATTCCCCTTCGGCTAACATATAAATATATTAACTACGAGGTTGAGCGAACTGGACATTAAAGGACATGTATAGCTTAATGATGTATGTATGTAATATATGCAAATATATATATATAGTATATATATATATATATATATATATAGATATATATATATATATGAGCATGTAGTTATATACGCACTAGCATGTATATATATATAGTCTACTGTCTGCCGTGAAAATTCTGGTGCAAAACGTCTGGGTTAACAAATAGGTGCAATAAACGTTGCTGCAAAGAGACATTAGTCTCGCTATTAGAAAAGTCGAAAAGCATTTTATCAAGTTTATAAATGGGTAACAAATAGATTCTAGAGAGGAGTAATAACACTGGCGCTTGAAGCTTGTTGTTGTTATCCGTGTTTTCTGTCTCTAAAGTTGCTTGGCCATGAAAAGATTGTTTGTTTTTGTTTGTAAAGTGTTTTCACGTTGCATGGAACCAGTGGTTATTCAGCAACGGGAACAACAGCTTTACGTGACTTCGGAAGCAGGTCGAGAGTGACCTTCTATCACCAGAAATACACATCTCTAACTCCTCAATGGAATGGCTGAGAATCGAATTCGCGGCCACCGAGGTCAAGGCCAAGACCATACCGGCCACAGCAGTGAGTCGGTGCCAATGAAAAGAGAAAATATTAAATTAAAATATGACGAACAAATATAAACTACGTGAATTTGATAACACGTACGTTTCAGAAAATAAGGGTAGAAAAACAAGCTACAATACGTTCGAATTTGATTGTAAATCTAAGAATCTTTAAATACAACGTGATTTTAAATACCTCAAGCTTATAACGTAAGAAATAAATTGATAAAACTCGAAGCAGCACAACAGTGAATTCGACAATACAAACACTCGCATCAGAACAATGACATCAGACAAGTCCAGGTTAAAGTAACTTGAGAGAAACAGCGGTGTCAGTTGTGTCTTCATAAATTTGGTGATGGAAAGACAGCGACTTCGGGGGTGGGGTGCATGTCTTGCTTAATATATAATTTATAATAAGAATATCATTGACACTTGTTAAGCAAGAGCCCGTTGTCCCGTTAATCTCTCATCGATGCCTTTGTCCGTCCCCTCTTCTATTTGCAAGAATATTTAGCACCTGCTATTTAGAGATGATTATGTGCCTTAATTATTATTAAAATAAACTCCGCCAGCAGTTGGAGAGAGAGAGAGAGAGAGAGAGAGAGAGAGAGAGAGAGAGAGAGAGAGAGAGAGAGAGAGAGAGAGAGGTTAGTCCTAACATATGTGAAGCGGAGTGGAACATCTGGGCATCAAAATGGTAATATATAATTTGTGTGTATATTTTTATATATTTTATATATATATATATATATATAATATAATATATTAATATATATGATATATATATATATATATTATATAATATACGTATATATATTATATATAATATATATATATATATATATGAGAGAGAGAGAGAGAGAGAGAGAGAGAGAGAGAAAGAGAGAGAGAGAGAGAGGGTTACAAGGAGTTACAAGGGCCAGGATGTCTCAAAGACTTGTTAGTCCATCCGAGGAGGCATCGTGTGCTCACTTATCTGTAGGAGCAAGTTTTACTGTGCATTCACAGTGTCCTAATGATTTTGTCTAGCTTTCTTTTAAAACTCTTCCCCACTGTTGCTGTTTACAACTTCTGGCGGCAGTTTATTCCGTGTCACATATCTTGTATGCAAAGAAAGTTCCCACAATGTGTTGTATCTCGTCAGTTCTAGAGAGAGAATGTTTCTTTATCTTTGCACCAGTTTCAGCTTAGTGTAAACTTTCATACACGTCCATCTTTTAATCCACGTGGAATTTTTCCTACCCATGCAAACTAAATTACTGCTCCCAAGTATCTTAACTCTGCGTTTATTTTCACGCCAAATACTGATCTACTTTCTTTCAAATTTTTGGAGGATTCTGGACTGTTTCTTGTATTAATAACAATAATACCAAGAACTAAAATAACCAATATCGTATTTTATTTGATCATAAAACATGAATGCGACATATCCTAAATCTCTGTTTGCATATTTTCCTTTGACTGAATGGAAGTCAATGCCATCAAGGAATTATAGTAAAGCACAAATAAGACAATATCGTCCTGCCAGCGACAACATGTTCACATCTCTTAAACGCCAATTATGAAGGCTACGCGTAACTTAATTTTCAATAAGAAGAAACGTACATACCCTCGCCTCACTGGGAACGAGCATAAATGAACAAAAGGGGACACAAGTCATTAATGAAGGCAGACGGCGGACTCCATTTCATGATGATTATGACGGTCACAGTCATTTCCCGGTCCCTTCCCTTTCTTTCAATAAAAGGTACGATCATGGGAGGAGGCGGAGGAGGAGGGGGAGGAGGAGGGTGGGGGTTGGGAGGAAGAATAGAAAGACACCCCAGCTACTAACAGCTCGATTCATGAAACAACCAGCGTCATATCAGTCACAAGTGAGGACATCAAAGCCTCCGAAATCACTGCTATTGTTATGAAAATGACTGCTACTCGCTGCGTGAGAGTTGTAATGTACTACCGGGTACGTTCCTGCTCTTATGCTTCTACTGAAACGGATTCCAAGTGACAGGCAATTTGGTACGAACCTGATGCTGTGCATGCTGAGAGCATAGACGCACAAAATGCCTGCATGCAAGAATCAAGGATTTCACGATGCCAGCTACAAATGTCCTTTAATATCTAATTCGCTCTACCTCGGAATTAATATATTTCCATGTATGGTAACCGAAGGGGAATTTTTTAGACTATAAGAAATTCGTCGGCTCATGGGCGTGAACCATGGAACCAAGAATTTAGGACGCACAGCGAAGCGTTCTAAACCACACGACTATCACGTTTCACTGTGCGTCCTGAATTCTTGGTTCCATGGTTCGCGCCCACGAGCCGACGAATTTGTTATCGACTAAAAAATTCCTCTACGGTTAACATTTATGACAATTATTAATTCCGAGGTAGACCGAATTAGATATTAAAGGACTTATGTAGCTTAATGCGTATATATATAGTATATATATAATACATAGTTGTATTCTTTCCCTGAACTGTCGGTTGCAGCATTCTTACATATAACTCAAAAAAGTTATTGTAATATCATCGACACTGAGGTGCTACAGTATACTTCAGGCAAAAGGGGGGAAAGCGTAATTTTTTCCATAGCTAGAACGGTGAAACTGTGCGCTTACAACTCAAAAGACATGAATTAAAATCCTATTCAAGAGCTGAAGTTCCACTCAATTATGGTCAGTTACATCATTCATATAGGTAACACGTAAAAAAAGCGATTGTGTAAATACTGACGTTCGAGAGAGGTTTTTACCTTAGTATACTTTTAACAAATCAACAGGTAAGCATGTCAATGGAGCGGGGTTTCGAACGAGAAGAAAATAAAAAAGAAAAAGAGATTTCTCCTGTAGTGGGTCAGAAGAGCTTTGCGCTTGCAACTCTGCAACAAGTTCGAATTCTACTTGAGAGCTGAAGTTCATTTCATTGCCAGTTACAGCACGCATGCACAAATACACAAACACAAACACACACACGTAATCTGCCAGTCACTTTCACGAATATGTATCATTTCCCGGCACGTTTTGGAAGAGTAGATGACAACAGTATTTGAATCCTAATGAACTCCTTCATCATTTCCCAATCAGGATTCAGAACTAGTAGAGACAATCGATAGTTTAACGTATCAAGTTTGCATCACTGGCATTTAATATACATATAGAACTGACCAAAGTGCAAACTTCAAGAGGACCATTAGGTTGGCAAAAGATATGAATCTTACTGCAAGAAAGATACTTGCTTAGCCACTAAAAGAGCGCCAATATCCATGAAGTCAACTAAAAATACACATTAAGCATAAATGACTTATGACAAATTTTGTGTTAAACAGATAAAAGAAAACATGGACCACAGGGTAAAAAAAATTACTAATGAGGTATTGTATTATGTAATTAGTCATATGATAACAATAATGTAATACTGGTTAACATAATATAATATATGAAAGCCACTACAAATTTTTCCAGATTTCCAAGTGATCTTTACTAAAACTTTCCTTCTGTCCTCAGCTTATTGTCTGTTTATGACCTTACCGTATAACTGTTTCACTTCATTGTAAAGCACTTCCTGTCTAACCTTGACGTTTCTAAACGAACATTTCAAAGGATAACTTTCATTCTTTTATGGCACTTAACTGTTAATTTTAAGCTAAATGCTACAAAATAACTCGTAGGAAAGATCCAAGCAGTTCTGTATGGATTCGAATAATCAATCAAATTTAGGACTTTGAAAACTTTTATAAATATCTAAAATAAAAAGTCAACAGCCATATTATTCAACCTATATTATCAAAATAACGCTGAACGTCCCCTGTAACATAGCAACTTATCTAAAATAAATATTAAGGTAAATAAATCAAACTGATAAATTACCAGTAAATTGCCACAATGTCCTATAATGAAAATTAATACGATCGATGACAGTTAAACCATTTAGATATTGATTGTACTGTCTATCTAAGTATTCCATAGTAACAGAT
>NC_087200.1:164129464-164131964 GCF_015104395.2 Macrobrachium nipponense
CACACACGCGCGCACACAAACACACACACACGTACGTTCGTACATATATATAAAGATATAATGCATATATGTATGTATTGTATGTATGTATGTACGTATGTATGATATACATATACACCACACACACACACACCACACACATATATATATATATATATATATATATATATATATATATATATATATATATAAAGGAACTACTGTAAGACAGGAAATATAGTGCATAGGCTACACGGTATAAACAACACGAACAGGATTTTTTGCGCGGCTGACGAAATTAACATCACATCCACAGTAACTCCATATATGGCAAACACTGAAGTCGGGAGCAATAAATGTGATAACGGACGTGACGACATGGTCCAGCAAGACTAATAACAGAAAAATGAAGGAAAATCCAATTATACAAAGTGTCAAATTACGAAGGAAAAAAAAACGGGTTGGGATCCTAGGGGATGAGAGGGAAGAAGAGGGTACGAAGGGGGTAGGGGGAGGAGAAAGGCTGGTCCATCAACCATCGTAGAAAATCCAATTACAGAAAGTGCCGTGTTACACAACGAACGCTCCCGTAATAACAATCTCCATCAATGAGAATTTAAAAACGCACCCGACCGCTAACTGATAATCTTTCTCTCTCTCTCTCTCTCTCTCTCTCTCTCTCTCTCTCTCTCTCTCTCTCTTTAACACCTATGAAGGAAACAGGAAGGTGAACTGCTCACCATTAATGAAGGAAGCAGAACGGTTTAATGAACTGAATGACGCTGTCAAATTTCGTCGAGAGACCAGACGAGAAGACGATCTATGTCAAAGTCCCTTAATAAGTAGTTGCAATTAACCATATTATATGTATGTGTATATATATATATATATATATATATATATATTATATATATATATATATGTGTGTGTGTGTGTGTGTGTGTGTGTGTGTGTGTGTGTGTAAATTATATACATTCACACACACGCATATATTATATATATATATATATATAATTCTATATATGTGTGTGTGCGCGCGTGTGTGTCTAACAATATTAATTCTAATAAATTCGAGATTTCTCAAACGGAATTAGCAAAATCTTCCAACACATTGATTGAACAAAACGTGGATGCAATTGATCTTCGGCTGAAATGAGTTTGACAGATATGTGCAAACTCGGGAAGAAAATACAAAACCATAAAATCTCCATCCATGCAAATGTAACTATACTCAATTATAATTATGGAATAAATGGTAAAATAGACAAAATCAACGCACATAATAATCATATAATTCTTTATGCCCACGGAATCAAACATATAAATAATAAATACCCAGGAAGAAAGCTGAATTCTGGATTGCATCGTCATAAATCTAAAATGCTTAAAATTGCACAATAAAGAACCCTGTTTCGTTTCCCATGATTTACGTCGTACAATATGTAAAGCTTCTCATTACGAAAAACTAATTATGACCCACAAAGGTTGGTTATTCTTTATTATATTCACTTCAGCGATGTTTTTTTTTCCACTGATATGAATGTACAGAAATTATTTTTATTAATTTTTATTTGTTCTGGCATATGAAGACCAATGTAATATAATTAATCACCGACTATCTTTGGACTACGGCATACACACGTACATAACATTAATACAAACATATGCGCACACACACACACGATAAAAGGTTTAACTTCATTACGTATATATTTACACGAATTTTACAGACACACATACACATACATATATATACGTATACAATACATGTGTATATATAATATTCGTGTAAATATAGTATACGTAATGAAGTTAAAGCTTTTAGCCCTGACCCATGGGATATAAGCTAAAAGAGCGAGGCAGCGCTCACCTGGCGGGCTCTCCACGCAAAACGGTGAAGAGCACTTCCGCTTTAAGTAGAGGTGTATGGTGGGGAGTTGGTGGGGGGCTTCTGTTCCCATACCTGCAATTACCTTTACACATTTTGTGCACGGGTTAATAACGAATTTATTCCACCCACAAAATAAATAAATAAATATCTAAATTGCTGTCAAACACCGTGTCGAATACACTCGCTATGATCAACGTTCGGGAGGGTAAGGAAAGAGGGGGGGGGGGGGGGGTAGTGCCTCAGTAAACGAGTTTGCGAAACTATCAATTTATTCACCGAAAACAAAATAAAATACAAAACGAAGGGTGAATTGCGAAGTGTAGGAGAGACATTACAAAGTAGTGAATGACACACGGGGTCGTTACGTGCCTGTCTTTATGTGTACAAGATTTGGAACATTGTGAAAATGTTATACATTCACGTTCTTGATTTGGGAAATAAATGGTACTAAAAGAGCATTTAGTATTCCAACAATATCAAGAATATGGAGGAAAAAGCAACGGCTTAGACTCGTGAACTAATCACTCCCTCTCTTTCGTATACATGCATAATACACACACAGACATGTGATAATATATATATATATATATATATATATATATATATATATATATATATATATATATATAT